>NW_017309091.1:919-81732 GCF_000935625.1 Nanorana parkeri | reverse complement strand
GCCACCGGCCGGGAGTGTCGGATGAACCGACACTCCCGGAGCAGAGACTGGGGGCCCGCCGGCCGCTGGATACGGAGCTATCCAGCGGCCGGCAACTGTGCTGGGGCCCCCCCAGGCCTAGGCCTCGGTGCTCCCGCACCGGTGTTAGTTCCACCACTGGTGTCGATGGAGAATGGAGAGAGACCAGCAAACATTGCTGCTGAATGAACCCGGAAGTGAAGATGATTACGTCACATCTGGTTTTTGAGCTGCCAGAATGCCCGTGGAAAAAGTTGATCAAGCACAATGTATGCTTGATCGGCTTCAAAGGGCTACAAAGATGACAGTAAGGGTCTAATAGATCTCCTAATGTCTCCTCAAATCTAGCATCTCCTCAAAGAGGACCTGTCACCACTTGACAGGTGCACCACTTTATTGTGATAGCAATTGAGTTAAGTACTAAAAAAAACAAGACATATATTAACACAGATACATGTCAAGTGCCTACGTACAAACACAACTATTGTACCACACGCCAGATTTTGCTGCACATGCCAGAGTGAGAGCAATAATTCTAGGGTCATTACTCATTTACTAATTTTTTTGCCATTTCAGGTACATACACAATATTGAAGCTTTACATGTTTATGTTTGGTATTTATTTAGTCAGCACAACGTCCTCTTTTATATTTTATAGGGATGCTCCCATACCGATAATTTGCATGAGTACCCATACTCGTGCAAATACTCCGATACAAAAAACGAGTACCTGTGCCGTGTCCTTCATCTTCAAGGACCTGAAACCGCCGCACACAGGACCTCCATAGAGTCTTCAATGAAACAAGATGGCCGCAAACTCCTCCTCCACTGGCGAACGGCCGAAAGTAAACTCCGCCTCCAAGTCCTGAGTCATCTCCTCCATTCTGGCCTCTTCTCCCGCTGATTGGCCGATTGGATGATTGACAGGCTTCCTCACCAGCCAGGAGTGACTGGTGAGGAAGCCTGTCATCATCCAATCGGCCAATCAGCGGGAGAAGAGGTCAGAATGGAGCAGATGACTAGGCTGTGACACGGAGTGGCTGAAGCAGACGGAGAAGACGACACAGCAGGTTAGTACTGCCGCACCTCATGGGGCTGGGCACAAAAATGCTGTTTACCGGCATATATTATTTAAAAAAAAGAAAATAACTATGTAGATATTGCTAACTAAGGCTTGTATCCCCCTAGTGGGGAAAATAGATGAGCACATGTCCAGACTGCAGACCAGAACACAGTGTGGCACAGCTATATCCAATTCTGCATACCTGGCTTTATATTATAAGAAAATGTAATAATAATATAAAGCCAGTTATACAGAATTGGATATAGCTGTGCCACACTATACAGTGTTCTGGACTCTGGACATGTGCTCATCTATTTTCCCCACTATGGGGATACAAGCCTTAGTTAGCAATGGCATGATAAATATTCATTTCATTTCATTATTCAATGTCTTTTTTTTTATATTATAAAGTTTATAATATTAAAAAAAAAGACACTGAATAATTAAATGAACTGAATATTTAGATCATGCCATTGCTAACTAAGGCTTGTATCCCCCTAGTGATCGATGAGCACATGTCCAGACTCCAGACCAGAACACTGTATAGTGTGGCACAGCTATACAAGGGATACAAGCCTTAGACAGCAATGGCACGATAAATATTAATTTCATGTTCATGTTCTTCATAATATTAAGAAACTGACCTAAAATCATGATTTTGTATTGCTTTAGAAAAATGTGACCTGTCCCTTTAAGAAAAAGTATCGGTAATTGGTATCGGCGAGTATTTGAAAAAAAAAAGTATCGGTACTCGTACTCAGTCTTAAAAAAGTGGTATTGGAGCATCCCTAATATTTTACTAAAACAAAAATATGTAATTGTGTATTATTATGTTTATGTGCACTAAAATTTTAGGTTTGACATAATATCATGCAACATAAAAAATTGCAACTGTCACCATTTTATTCTACAGGGTCTTTTCTTTCAGGAAATATATAATTCTGCGGGTTTTAAGTAATCTCAGGCCTAAAATATGTATTTTAACGTGTGCAAAAAAGAAGAGCAAAAACGGCTCTGGCAGTGAACGGGTTGAATGTATGAAGGTAAATTGGATATGACTTAAAGAAAAGCTCTGAGGATTTTTTTTATTAACCCTTGCAGTGAGGCCACCCCCACATTGCAAGGGTTAAGTGCTTGTTTTGGTCTAGGAAGGAAAATAACAAAGTTATACTCACCGGCTTGCTGTTAGACCAGTCCCTAGAGCCTCTCTCCCCTTCCACTGCAGCAGTCTAAGCAAAATCATCACCTTCTATTCACAGTGTATAGGACTTGAGGATGCCGAGGGACATACCATCGCTGCAGCGGAGGAGATGACAGGCTTCAGGCAGTGCTATAACAGCCAGCCAGTACAGAGGATCAGTTAGGGTTGCCACCTTTTCTTTAAGCTAAACCCGGACACTCTAGCGCCGCACGGCAATTTTTTTGAAGACATATTCCTCAGTGCTATACAGAGATCACTGAGCCAGTCACATCACAATGGCAGCGCTCAAAGCACAAGTGCCCACAGTAAGAGTGCCCACAGTAAAAATGCTCACAGTAGCAGTGCCCACAGTAAGAGTGCCCACAGTAAGAGTGCTCATAGTAGCAGTGCCCACAGTAAAAGTGCCCGAAGTAAAAATGCCCACGGTAAAAGTGCCCACAGTAAGAGTGCTCACAGTAACAGTGTCCACAGTAAGAGTGCCCTCAGTAACAGTGTCCACAGTAAGAGTGCCCTCAGTAGCAGTGCCCACAGTAAATGCCCACAGTAGCAGTTCCAACAGTAAAAGTGCCCACAATAAGAGTGCCCACAGTAAAAGTGCCCATAGTAGCAGTGCCCACAGTAAAAGTGCCCACAGTAGCAGTGCCCACTGTAAAAGTGACCACAGTAGCAGTGCCCACAGTAAAGGTGCTCACAGTAAAAGTGCCCACAGTAGCAGTGCCCATAGAAGTAGTGCCCGATGTAAACATGCCCACAGAAGCAGTGCCCACAGTAAAATTGCCCACAGTAGCAGTGATGCAGCAATATCTTTATGCCCCTCTTTACTTCACTGTGCTCCTGTAAATGAATCCTCTCTGCAGCCCCCTTCTCTCACTCTGCTCTGGTGTGTTCTCTGTTCTGTGATGGCACCCCTCTCTCCCCCGTCCTGCTCTCTTTTCTTGCTCAGAACTCCTGAGCTTCCTCTTCTCTGTGCCAGCACACTCACCCTTCACAGCCACCGGACACTTAGACACCCTTCACAGCCACATAGAACCTTTGGTCCCCAGCCTCTACTCTACTTCTACTCCACACAGAATCTGAATGCTCCTTCTGGTCTGCTCCTTCCAGTTACGATCTGTGCGGGCTTCATAGACCCGGACAGAAGAATCAAAACCCGGACTGTCGGGTGAATCCCAGACAGGTGGCAACCCTAGGATGAGGTGAATATAACTTTAGACCAGAACGAGCACAGAATCCTTGTAGTACAGGGGTAGCCCCACTGCAAGGGTTAATAAAACATTTCTGTTTTTTTGGGGATTAGATGCTGGATGCCTTCTAGATGTGGGGGTCCCTCTTTCACATTGGGGTTTGTATTTGAATCCATTGTGTTGGGGGCCAAAGGGGTGTCTAAAAAATCTTTATCATATCCTGTTGCTCCCCTCTCGGTGTTGCTATCAGATCGTAAAAGATCTCTCTGCCTCTGGAATTCATGGACAACAAACAACAGTTGAACCTCACCAACCAGACTCTCCGGTATACTTACACACGGATGGAGACTGGCCTAGGCCAGGTGAAACTACCGTCAACTCCTTTTTTCTTTGAATACTGCACAAACATCCTTGGAGGATTCCTCGGTTCATCTACAGGATAAAATCCCTCCTCTTCTTATATGATCAAGCGTGGATTAAAATCGAGGAGAAACCTATCCGGCTAATTGAACACAGCTATCTAGTTAAGGCAACGATCTGCAACATCCATCGTATCCAGCCGAGGTAGTACTTACGCCTCCTGATACCTGTGTTCCTCTTCAACCCATTCATCAAAACTCAAGTTTCAACTTACCATCTTTTCTCCGAAACTTACTCTGGAAACATCGAAACGAAGATATCCCGGGACTGTGAGTTACATATATAACCAAATCTTTTTTTCCTTTTTTTTCCCATACATTCACATTGACTGTGTTATCCCACTTCCAAGGTCCCCGTGGGTGCTGTGTCCATATTATACGCTTCCTTTGTGGCCACAATTCCGATACCTTCTGTGCCCTTTAGTTCCAACTAAGGCAATTATCGGGAAATCCCGCACATATTGGGATTCACTTCATGGATAGCTTTTTGTCTTTTAAAATATATGAACACGCCTGGCTTTCCAAACGGCATGTCTCCTAATTGACAAGGAATTTTTTCATTAACCCACTCATTCACTTACCGGTCCATAGGCGGTATGCAGTCATCAATTTATGTATATATATTTATCTGTCTGTTTTGTATACACATTTATCTGTTTGTCTGATTAATATATTTTTTTGTACGTAGAGTCTAAATTTATAGATTTTTATCTCCTATCGAATAAATACATGTATACCTTTTCATCACTTAATTGTCACGTAGATTGTGTAAAGAATGGTGGGATCCCCTTTTTTGGGGAAAACTTCTTTAAAAAAAAAAAACTTCTAATAGTTAGGGGACCCCCATTCACATTGATTATATTGGAGATATTGTGCATATACCTTCCCTTCCCCATTTTATCGTTAAATAATAAAACATTTCCCTAGAGTTCTGCTTTAAACAATATCCAACCTATAGGATTAAATGTTGATTTTGACCTACATCTGATTTTGTAAGGCATTTGATTAATTTAGGGGCAATTAGGGGCAAATTTGTTTTGTTACAACACCAGGCTCTGGTTTTGTAGACCTGGTTACAACACCATGTCTACAAAATCGGAGTTGATAAGTGTCCTCGAGCTGGTTGTGGTGCGGCTGGGGACATCGGTGGAGTGGTAGGAGATGCCTTTTTGGGCTGTTGGGCACCCAAAGACCCCTTTTCAGGTCAACCATCATTTACAGTATTATTTGTATATATATTATTTGGTTTATTACTTTTGGTTATTGTTAAAGTTGTTTGGTTTAATAAAAGGGCTGCTGTGGCCGTTAAAATCCATGTCACGCAGTACGAGGTTTATTGGGGTTTTGAACGAAGGGATGAAAATTGACGAATCCATCAGTCAACTACAGCAGGCAGTAATTTTTTAAGCGCACCGCAGTGAGACATGGTACAACCGCATTGCACTGCAGTGAGCCCACAGAACTGAATGAAATGTCACTTGTGACATTTAAATAAAGTTTTACAACAAAAAAAAACCAGTGCAATGCAGCTCGATCAAGTGCATCGGCACTGTTCGGGGACACGCACACCAGCGCGGCTGCTGGTATGAACGAATGAGATTACTCTTAAACTTTGTTGAAATGTCACAAAGTAGCAGTTTAATCACTTCTATGCACCATAGCTGACATGTATGCATTTTTATGCAGGGAACAGCATCTCACCGCAGCTTTGTGAATGGAACACATAGGAAATAATTGTTTTCAAGAATGTCAGAAATACCATAACTGGACTATCACAAGGTTAATATATAGTAGTGCTATATGATTAAGTCCTATTTAAATATAGTTGTAACTGATTGTAAATACATTCACAGGTATAGCACACATAAGGAAAATTCACTAAAGCATTTTTCTGGCAGTATGGTGCAGCACATAATAATTGAAAGTCTTGCAACAGTTTTATTAAGCATTCCAACATGCCAGATTTATAAAGAATTACTGCCAGTTCATACAGAGACAGACATACAAACATGACATGCTCTTTACTACACAGTGGGACCAGAGTGTAGTAAAGAATTGGGCATGTTTGCTCTATGAAGCTGTCAGGGCTCATTGGTTGCTAGGATGCTGGTATTATGGCAACCAATGACGCATCCCTGACCCATGTCAGACAGCATTCCCACATATTTGTTTATATTCAGCTGTCAGTCAGAGGAAATTTCTGGCTGGAAGCTGAATGGGGCCGGGGATGTGCCATTGATTGCTAGGATGTTGACAGCTGCAAAGCTGACAGCATCCTAGCAACCAATAATGTGAGGCTGGATTGACAATGGGGGGAGCCTTATAGGAACGCTGAGAGACTAGTTCCACATCAGGTCCGCCTTTCCTGTGATTGACAGCGGATGGCAGTCGGCAGAATTCTCCCACTGCTGTACGCTGTCAATCTAAGGGGACATGACCCAGTGATAACCTAGTCTCAGATGTTTCTATCAGGCTCCGCCCACCCACCAGCACAAGGCAGTGAGCTGAGTAATGCTGTGCCAGTAATTCTATCAGTCTCAGCATTTCTAAGCTGCAATGAGTACAGAGTATGCCTCCTTCTGATAAATACATTTAAATGTTTCCGATATTTGTTATGTGGAGGCATAAGAGAATTCAAAACAGTGTGTAGCGGGGCTATTGCCATTTCCCTTTTAAAGTTGCCACTTTAAGACTGTATGCTGTTACAGGGACTTGATTGGCAGTACTAGAGTGTTTATGGGACCACACAGACTTGTGGAAGTTGCAGTCCTGTTCCTGTGAAAAACAATGTAATCTAATGCTGCACTGGACTACAGCTCACCACAGCATGCCTAGGAGGAGGAGGAATTAAGTTTTCTTTTTCTCTCTGTGGGAATCTTGGAGTGCTGAGGAGCAGAGAGGACATTCCTAGCCAAGTGGAATTGCAGAGATTAACACTGCAGATTGAGATTTGTTTCTGGAAATCTGCCAACACCAGCCGGTGAGGAAAGTTTTGAAGAATTAATTGAACAAGCAATGCAGGCTCTGGATGAATGTCCCATCCCATAGGCACAGAAGAAACAGGATCACTGAAAGCTTAAAGGGACCCGCCTCAGAGGCTATTCAAAATCTGAAACTCAGCCAGCAAGACTGTACTGCCCGTGATTACCTGAACATACTTACGGAAGTTTTCAGGCGAACTGAGAAGGCTACTGAATTGTTGTACCAATATGAGCACACCTATCAACAAAAGGGTAAACAGATGTCTGACTATATGGGGCTTCTTGACAAGATACTGAACCATTTATTACTGAAAAAAGGGATGGATCAAACAACAGTCGACAAGGTCAGAATGTGCCAGATACTGAGAGGTGCTCAACCCCTAAACCTTGTGATGTGGCAACTAAAGATCAAAGAGGGCAATAAAGAGTTAAAATACCCTGAACTGATCAGAGCTGTACAGGAAGATATCTGTAAAAAATAAGTCAAGCCAACTGGACTTGCTGTATTTTTCTTGAAGATGTTTCACTGGTCATCAACCAGCTTTCTTAATTCAAAATTACTTGTACAAAAAATTATCTGGGAATAAATATGGTGAACGTTGCTCCAATCCACATGATCCACATGATCTGCAATCAACAATGGCAGCTATAACACCTAGCAGGAGGGTTCCCAGTGAAACAGGGGAGAGAGCTACTCTGCCTTTATTAGGAAGAAAGTGGTCTCCTTCAAGTACTGCAAAGGAAGTTCTAAAGGCATTAAAGAAAATTTAAAGGAGCCCCGGTGAAGGAGCAAACCGAGTGCCTGAATACTTCAGCTTGCTCCAAATCTCAATTTAAAAACAAAAGACAGCAGGGGTCTAAATTTCTGCATGAAACTCTGCCTGCTAAAACTAAAAGATCCTCTCCTTTAGTGTTTGGTTCTTTGTTATGGGAAAGCAATGCACACCCACTGGATGAACCTCAACTAGAAGACCAGAAATACTTACCACGGGGCAAAAAGGAAGCCAAAAGTACAGTCAACTGGGGCTACTTCCCCTATTGTTTTGAAGAAATTTCAGGTGAGTTAATTGGCCCCTCTCCCATCGTCCCTGTTCAAGTGGAGGGAGTCTACACGATAGCTATTCTAGACTCAGGTGCTCAAGTGACCTTGATATATGGAGAATTTACATAAAGCATTTGAAACACCTACCCCTATCAAAATTGGAAGGCCTTGAGATCTGAGGCATTGGGACCAAGAAGCTTTCACATGATGGGTATCTTCAACGCAGACTTGAATTTAATACGGCCATTGCTGGGAGGCCTGAAACCTTTGATACCCTGGCTATTGTGAGTCCTCGATGACACACAGATCCAGCAGAAACTCTGTCATTGTGGGGACTAACCGACCTCGAGAGACACCTTCCCTCAGTCACACTTGTGACTGAGGGAAGCTCTATTCCAGAGAAGGTCCACCCCATGTTACAGCTCATTTATCAGCGGATGATCCAGGAACAGAAGAGGCCAGTAGAAGTAAGTCGGTTGTGGAAACTGTGCCAACGTCACGCTGCTCCACCCTCCTCCTCGGCTTAAGAAGCGAAGTTTCACTTGTCCGGCGTTCCTGCAACGGCCGTGGACATCGGACAAGCTTTGTGCAACCCCGCTCTCCATCCTGAAGCTACAGTCAATCCGTAGCCACCTACAATAGCGCACCTGCACACCTCATCCTTCGGGGCTTGCTGGGACTCCTGGTGCAACAAGCCTGAGTGAGTTCATTGCTCTACAGCCTGCTATACCCATTGCCCTCCAGCCACTCCACGGAAGGATCTCCATTACAGCCAGATCACGCTTGTGTACAACTAACAGCAAGTATTCAATTCCCACAGCTGATTATGTCCTACTGACTTTGAATCTGTGATATGAAACTAACATTACAACCTTAGCACTGCTGTTACATGCTCATTCAAACTACTGACTCTAACCGTGCGATGTGAAGTGAACTTTGCATTTACCACAGCAGTTACATGCTCAGTTAGATCAAATATCTCTTAACCCTGTGACGTGAAGCCACTATTACAACCCTAGCACTGCTGCCACATGCCCATTCAAACTATTGACTTAAGCCTTGTGTTATGAAGTAACGCTCTTCCAGTATAATGTTACTCAGTATGATTGTTACTCGTGTGATGTGATGCTGAACATTACCGCTGAGACCACGTTTTATTAAAATAGAGACTGCCATAATTGTGAAGTAAAGCGTTTGATTTGTGAAGGTGATCTCCGCAGCTGTGTTCCATCTCCAGTCATAAGGAGTATTATACAGAGAAGGTCCTATAACCTGGAGAAGTGGCTTGCTTTTAAGCTTCAGTCAAGTTAAATTGGAAACAACCGGGCAATTATGTAGTTTTAGAAAGTTTTAGAGTGATTTCAACAAAGGATCTACACCAGAGAAGAGGAAAGATTTCTGTGAGTGTATGCAATGTATCTGAATATTTAGTAACCTTGAAGGAAAGAAGGTTATTAGGGTAGGTGGTCTCAGCCACACCCCTCTCACCAACCGAATTAGTGGGAGAGCAGATAAAGAGATCCCTGCTGAGCGGTTCTATCCAAAAGATGCTCCTATCTCACCAGAATGGAGAAACAGACTCCAGTCTCAACTTCTTAGATGGCGGGACTTATTCTCTAAAGACGAGTTCGATGTGGGATGTGCTAAGAGCACACAGCACCGCTGGGAGACCTGGATGATCTTCAAGAACAGTTAGCAGAGCTGAAGAGAACCGGGATAATCCAAGAATCCAGGAGACCTTGCGCCTCCCCTATCGTTGTGGTTTGAAATAAGAATAGTTCTTTTCACTTACGGATAGACCAGCGGTCGCCAACTGGTGGTCCGCAAGAAACTTTTGGTGTTTCCCGGGCCCCTCTGATGCCGTGCAGGCTGGGCCATCATTAAAGCGACACGGAGGCTCCAGGGCGGCCTCTCACTGACTCGAGCAGCGGCTGTCACAAGGAATGCGCGGCTCTCAGTACAGTGCAGGCTCTGCAGAAGGCGGGGCATCTCGTCAGTACCCGACTGAGCAGGCTGCGGGACATAGAAAAAGTGGGGAGAAGCCAGGTAATAGTGGCTCAGTGTGGGGGAAGGGGAAGCACGGAGGTGGTTGGGGGCAGTGCTGAAGCTGGGGTCGGGGGGGCATGTGCCCCGGGGCACCACCGGCAGGGCCAGTGGCAGATTCGATAGGGGGGGACACAATTAATATTATTATTGAGCCGGGGTGGTGTAAGGAGACTCGCCTTCGTTCAGAACTGAGGGATGTATTTGCTCCGCCCAGCACTTCCACATCACTCGGCTCCACCTACCGCTGATGAGCTGTCGGCATAAGAAGACGGGGAGTTCAGTTGCTCAATGTCTCTCTATTATTCTTCCCAGGTTTTGTGGATTTGGCATGGGATCCTGGAACTGGGAGATTTCAAAGAGAATTGGGAGGGGATCTCCATGATATCTCCAGTCCCGGGTCCGTGGTTTAGTAGGGGCCAGCACCTAATGATTGCACACCTGTGCACAGCCCTTATTGAAAGGGTGCTAGCTAATGTTCAGGGCTCCAGCTGGGAAGATGAACATAGGTGTTCAGGAGTCAGGAGGACTCCACCCAGAAGTCAGAGGGGAGCCAGGTGGCTGTGTGTGCCTCCAGCACACACAGGCAAAGCCAAGTTTGATGTGTGCTGGAGGCACATGAACAGCCTGGGAGGCTGGAAGGTTTGGGGAGGCTGAGAGAGCCACTGAACAGGACAACCTGAGAATGGTGAGACGATCTGTTTTCCAAGCACACTGTATGTTGTACTGCTGAAGAAAGCTATTTTATGTTGAACTTCCTTGGTTGTCTGCCTTTGAAGAAATAAAAGACCGTCCTTTTTCTGTTAAAAAGGCTCTTTATGTGTGTGTGTGTGTGGATAGATAGATAGATAGATAGATAGATAGATAGATAGATAGATAGATAGATAGATAGATAGATAGATAGATAGATATAAACACACACACATATGAGAATATATTTATATATGAGGACACAAAAAATATGAGAATATATATACATTTTTAAAAAAATCATTATTAGTGGTCCGGGGGATTTAAAATGAAGAATTTAGTGGTCCATGAGGTCCGAAAGGTTGGCGACCGCTGGTATAGACTACCGTATGCTCAACAGTAGAACCATTCCGACCAGTACACCAGGATGCTCTACAGTCAGGAGCCAAGTGGTTCAGTGTATTGGACCTGCGAAGTGGGTATCACCAAATACCCATGCATCCTGAAGATAAGGAGAAGACTGTTTTCATCTGTCCACTGGGGTTCTTTGAGTTTAATAGAATGCCCCAAGGCCTAACCACAGCTCCTGCAACTTTTCAATGACTAATGGAAAAGACAGTGGGAGACATGCACCTGATTGAGGTTCTAGTGTATCTAGATGATCTAATAGTCTTCAGAAGAACATTGGAAGAACATGAGCAGCAGTTGGAAAAAGTCTTGAAGTGGCTCCATGAAGCTTTCCCTAGAGAAGTGTCAATTCTACCTACCTTCAGTCACGTACCTAGGACATGTCATTTCAGGAGATGGCATATCGACTGATCCCAAGAAGTTGGAAGCGGTGGCTTTACAGCCGAGACCTCGCAATGTTACTGAACTCCAGTTTTTCCTGGGGTTTTGTTACTACTATAGAATGTTTGTAGAGGGGTTTGCCAAAATAGCTCAGCCCCTGAACAAACTCCTACGAGTTGAAAGAGTTGAAGGTGTACCAATGTCCTCCAAGCCGGGTTCATCAGCCCACGGGCCTAGAAAGTCTTGTGAGTTGATCCAGGAGGAATGGACTGACCAATGTGAAAGAGCTTTCCAACTGAGTTGATCCAGGAGGAATGGACTTTCCAACTGAAGAGAAGCCTAAAACAGGCCCCTGTCCTGGCCTACGCTGATCCTGGCAAGCCTTATGATCTACATGTAGATGCTAGCAGAGAAGTGCTGGGAGGAGTACTATACCAGGAACATGATGGCCTCCTGAGGCCAGTGGCGTATGTGAGTTGGAGTCTCACCCGTTCTGAGAATGTAATAATTAAGCAAGTCTGTTTTATGAGGTAAGGATCACAACTGCGGATCAATGTGCTTGAGCGTGGAATTAATTAGGTGGTTCAGGTGGAGGGTTCGCAGTCACACCCCATACTGTTGAGAGTGATGTTGGAACCCTTTACTCATCATATACCACCAACTGATAATTTCAGTAAAAGAAGAAGTACCAGAGAAGAGGATTAACAGAAAAAGTTAAAGTCCATCTAGACCTCAATTGGAACTCATTGGGGCCTGAGGAGGTCTATAGTTCTAAATATCAAATATTTGTCCAAACAATAGCTAAATACAAAGTTTGTATACTGTATATATTCGACAAGGAGTATGATGAGTCACCAGGAGTGGGATAGCAGTAACGTAGTAGTAGTTATTAACACTAATGGCACCGTCCCTTTAAGGCGATCATGAATCACTTTAGTATTTCAGTATAGTTTGAGACAGATCAAGTACTTGTGGTTAAGGAGCAATGGATTTATGGCAGGCCTCGGAGGTTCCGCTGGAGTAAGGGAGACCAAGAAGATACAGGTGGTGGTTGTGATGTAGTCCTATCCGGAGGACTACAAGATTCAGGATGGAGAGTGGAGATGTGAAGCAGGATCACTTGCTCAACGTTCTACGACGCTAGAACGCTGAGCAAGTGAATCCTCTTCCGTATTATCGAGGAGAGTGACGTGTGGTGGGAGGAGCTGAGAGCGGCGGCTGACGTGGAGGCTCCATAGAGACGGCACGCCGCTGGACGGGCAGGACGTGCTGCGGCCGCCGCGCTCACGGCAAGGCAAGTCTATGACAGTACCCCCTTCTCAAGGGAACCTTTCCAGGGTTCCTGGTAGCAGTGGGCTTATGGAATTGCCTAAGCAATCTGGGGGCATGCACATCCGTAAGGTCCTTCTGTGTGTCATTTTGTGTCCCATAACCTTTCCATCGGATGAGGTATTGTAGTTTATTTCTGTACCTTATCTGTCTCGAACTCTTCTTGGCCTTGTACAACGACCGGTTGTAGGGTAGGAGGTACGCGGTTCGGTAAGGTTTTTAGATGATGGGGGTTGAGAAGAGAGACATGGAATACCGGATGTATGCGCATAGATGGGGGCAATGTAAGGCGTACAGCCACTGGCTTAATTATTCTTTCAATGGGGTAAGGGCCTATGAACAATCTGCTGAGTTTCTTGGACAGTGTTTTTAATGAAAGATGTTTGGTGGAGGGCCAGACCAAATCCCCTACTTGGTTCACATCTTCGGAGATCATGGTATCGTTTTTGTTTTTCTTGTGCCTGTTTGAGGTTATTTTTTTATTTGGATTAACCGCTCCAAGAAGTCGTTGGTACCCAGGGTGTTGGTTGGTATAAGAGTTGCGGGCAGCAATTTTGGATAAAACCCGTATTTGCAAAGAAAGGGGACATTTGCGAGGAAGAACTGATGGAGTCATTATAGGAAAATTCTGCTAAGGGCAACAAGTCTACCCAGTCATCCTGCAAGTGAGTACAATGACAACGTAAATATTGTTCCAGACATTGGTTCACTCTCTCTGTTTGCCCATTCGTCTGAGGGTGATACGCGCTGGAAAGTCGGTGGTCAATGTATAATCTATTACAGAGGGCCTTCCAGGACTTGGAGACAAACTGTGTTCTGCGGTCTGAGATGAGCTGAGTTGGCACTCCATGTAACTTAATGATATGATTTAAGAATGCCTCTGCAGTTTCTTGTGCATTGGGTAGTTTCTTTAGAGGTATAAAGTGAGCCATCTTAGTTAATAGGTCAACTGCAACAAGTATGGTATTGTGGTTTGGGGACTGAGGCAATGAAGTCTAGAGACACAATGAAGTCTAAAGACACTGCCTCTCAAGGGTTGTTGGGTATCGGAAGATTGGTTAGAAAGTCCATAAGGTTGGCCTTTGTCGGATTTACAGGTGGCACAGGTTTCACAGGTAGAAACAAATTCTCGAATAGTTTTAGACATTTGTGGCCACCAGTAGTAACGTTTGATTAAATCTATGGTTCTATTCATACCCGGATGACCTGCGAGGGGTGTCTCATGCATCAACCTGAGAATGTGTAATTTCATGGAAGGAGGGATGAATAACTTTGTGTCTTTGTATAGAAACCCTTCCTGATCTTTTAGTAGGTTTGGAGGTAGAGAGAACCCAGATGAACGTAACTCTTCCCTGAGCTGTTCCTTTAGATTAATGGTGGTGGCAAGTATTTTGTCATGTGCAATAATGGAATCAGGGTTCCCAGCGGATTGAAAATGTTCATCTATTCTGGATAAAGAATCCGCCTTGCCATTTTTTGACCCAGGTCTATAGGTGATGACAAAATTAAAGCGATTGAAGAAAAAACTCCATCTGACTTGTCTTGAAGTAAGAGTTTTATTGGTTTTCAGATACTGTAAGTTTTGGTGATCGGTGTAGATAATAATGGGAAGGATGGTGCCCTCAAGTAGATGTCGCCAATTGTCCAGTGCAGATTTAATGGCCAACAACTCCTTTTCCCCAATGGGATAGTTTATTTCCGCTGGATTCAGAGAACGGGAGTAGAACACGGGGTGTATGGGTTTGAGTAAAGACTCCCTTTGTGACAGTATTGCCCCGATGGCAACGTGTGAGGCGTCTACTTCTAGGATATAGGGTAATGAAGGGTCAGGCAGACGTAGTATAGGAGCGGATGTAAACCGCTGCTTTAATTCGTCAAAGGCTTTCTGAGCTTCCGTTGTCCATCTGTAGTGTATTTTAGTACGGGTCAACCTGGGCAGAGGTTTCACCACTGTTGAAAAGTTTTTTTACAAATTTCCTATAAAAGTTCGAGAATCCCAGGAATCTCTGCAAGGCCTTCCTGGTGTTAGGAACTGGCCACTGGATGATACAGTCAACCTTGGACTTGTCCTTTTCAATTCCGTCAGGAGGAGATGACCCCAGGAACGGAATTGTATCAGACTCGAAAGTACATTTCTCCAATTTTGTGTATAGCTTGTGAACTCTAAGGCGTGAAAATACCCAGCAAACGTGTTTTCTATGTTCCTGAAGATTGTTAGAGTAGATTAAGATGTCGTCCAAGTATATGACTACGCAGACATCTAATAAATCTCTATAGATATCATTGATGAATGCCTGGAACGTCGCTGGAGCGTTACACAATCCGAAAGGCATAACGTTATACTCAAACAGACCGTATCGTGTGCAGAATGCCATTTTCCATTCATCTCCGGATCAGATTCGGATAAGGTTATAAGCCCCTTTTAGATCGAGCTTAGTAAAAATTTTGGAGTTCTGGAGTCTTTCGATGAGCTCAGTAATTAGTGGGAGAGGATATCGTTTTTTCACTGTCATCTTATTAAGTGCACGATAATCCACAATGGATCCACAATGGGTCTCAAACTTTGGTTCTTATTTCTAACAAAGAACATACCCGCACCTGCAGGAGAGGTTGAGGGTTTAATAAAAACCCTTTTTCAAGTTCTCCTCAAGTTATTCTCACAGACTTACCCGGCTTACTCGGCGCGTCCCATTGCTCCTGCGACGCGCCGTCTCGGCGACGACGTCACGCCGGCCCATGGGGCGCGGCCTGGAGGTTAAAGGTTCAGAGGGTTCGTCATTCGCGTTCTCTCGTTGTGGAGTGCCGAGTGACGAACGGGAACCCCCAACCACCGGGACTTGTGAACCGCCGCAAGCAGCAGCACCAGTCGACCAACCCAACAGTGGAACCTCTCACCGATCAGGAAGGGAGCAGGAGGATTGGACAATTGAGAGCTCTGGTCCCCTTGGAGACTCTGTACCTATCTGCACTACTAAGCGCAAGTAACCTAGGTCTTGTACTGTAGCAGTTTCCATAAGTAACCAGTCAGTTCACTGTCGCTTTCTCTGTGTTATGGAGGGTCGCATATCTACCTGTCATTAACCTGTTGCATACTGCTGCCATGAATGCATGAACTGCTAACTGCTTGCAACTCATCATCTCTATGCTATACAGGGTCACATATCTACCTGTCATTAACCTGTTGCATACTGCTGCCATGAATGCATGAACTACTACTTGCTTGCCACTAATAATCACATTGTGTTAAGTTACACCTCTGAGAACTCTACCTTGCTATACTCTAGGAGTTGCAGGGCATACCTGAAGCCTATAAACTCTGCAGATACCCGGTGGCTACAGCTCCACCAGACTCCTGCCCCAAACCCCAGCCTCAGGGCAACTTTATTATTTTAAACGCAGTTTTGACAGTTATTCCTTTAGGTGTTTCAATTCAGGTTCTGATAGTGGGTAGACACGACCAACCGGTATAGTACTACCTGGGAGTAATTCAATTGGGCAATCATATGCTCTATGGGGGGGGGCAGACCTTGGGTTCTGGGCCTTCTCTTATCAGTGCTGGACTAGCGCCCTACTCTGCAATGTAAATGCGTAGTTTTTGGTTTTCCACCTGCAATTCATTAACCGTAGTGGTCAACGTCTTCATGCGTTTGGTGAGGTTGAAGAGGTGGGCCGCAAGCTCCGCTGGATCCATCTTTAGGTGCTAGCGTACTGTAATAATTAAGCAAGTCTGTTTTATGAGGTAAGGATCACAACTGCGGATCAATGTGCTTGAGCGTGGAATTAATTAGGTGGTTCAGGTGGAGGGTTCACAGTCACACCCTATACTGGTTGAGAGAGAAGAATTATCCGACTCACAAGTTGGAGTTCCTGGCCTTGAAGTGGGCAGTGGTGGACAAACTAAAAGACTACTTGTATGGGGCCAACTTCATGGTCAAAACTGACAACAATCCACTCACTTACATTCTCAATACCACAAAACTGGATGCCACCGGGCACAGGTGATTGGCTGCTCTGTCAGGATTCCGCTTCCTCAAATATCGGCCTGGGGTTGGTAACCGAGACGTGGATGCATTATCTAGAAGACCATATAGTACAGAGACCCAAGAGACAGAGTGCACCCCCGATGGAGTTCAAGCACTATGTCAAGGGGTAGAACACAGAGATTGGAGCAGAGGCCATCGGAGTCATGGCTGCAGGTGTTCTTAAACTGTATTGTTGCCCTACTCAGATGAGGAGTGATGGCCTGCCTACTTTCATGAAGAAAGACCTGACAGCAGATCTGGCTGAGGATCCCTTGATTGGGTTGACCCTAAGAGCAATGAAAACTGGTCAAAGAGGGCACCTTATAGGAAAATCTTATCCCTCTAGGACTGCTCCATTGAGCCATTTCCAAAGTCAAGAACCCATTGACTTGGTGTGCATTGACTTCCTGTGCTCAAACAATTCCATGAAAAAACATAGACCAGCGCCAAATAGAAACCTCTTCCAGCCCAGAAATGTTTCTTGCAATCCAGGCAGGCTGCCTCGTAACAAACAAGCG
The DNA here is from genome assembly GCF_000935625.1 of Nanorana parkeri. Lineage (NCBI taxonomy): Eukaryota > Metazoa > Chordata > Amphibia > Anura > Dicroglossidae > Nanorana > Nanorana parkeri. Next base: position 64,433 of record NW_017309091.1, on the reverse strand, counting down.
GTATCACTGCATAAAAATGAAAAACAAAAAACACAGGGCGACCTTTCCTGGTGCAAATAATCCTTTTTATTTGGCAGAAAGAAATGTGTAAATGATTATACTCACAAGGGAGGCAGGTTAAAAACATATTGGATATAAATTTCTAGCAGATTTTCCAAGTATGTAAATCAGAGAAGCAGTCAGAAAGACAATCCAAATGCTCTGCTTGAACCCGCAGGGACAAGCTGACACAGCGGAACGCGTTTTCGGGGACACACCCTACTTCAGAGGTGGACGGCTCAGCTAAAAGGAACTGTCATGGGTGCCAGATTTGCCCCGAGCTATGCCAATTTGTTTATGGGATATTGGGAGTCCCAATACATTTGGCATAACAATCCGTTCGGGGCAAATCTGGTACTCTATGCTCGCTTCATTGACAATATTATCATCCTATGGGATGGCTCTGAGCAGAGTTTGCGGGATTTCGTTGATTATTGTAGAAATAATACTTTTAAATTAGATTTCACTTATGTGATGGATAGACACTCTTTAGTCTTTTTAGATCTTGAGTTAGCGGTTGGCACTGATGGGACAGTCGTTTCTAACACTTATTTTAAACCGTTGGCTGGCAACTCTTATTTACATGCTAAGAGTTGCCACCATCCAAGGTGGATTAAAAATGTCCCGGAAGGCCAATTCGGCCGGCTAAGGCGAACCTGTACCCTTGACAGTGATTATTTGACAAGGTGAAATTCTTAAAAATAAGTTTTGGGACAAAGGATATGATGCTGCACTTATAGATAGGCTTTTCTTACACATCAGTCTAATTACAATAAAAAGTCTAACACTAGCTTAAGATCAGGAGAACAGTTTGGCCTGAGATTTTGCACTCAATATAATGATGGAGCATTCAGGATCTCCAAAATCTTTAGGAAACATTGGAGAATACTGAAGGAGGATCCAGTGTTATAAAGAATCACTTCTCGAGAGGCCAAGTTTAATTTTTTTTAAAACAAAAGATTTGCATCGTTTTTGAAATAAGGCCCACTAACTATAGGTAAAGGTATTTTTGGACAGACGGGTTGTTTTAGATTTGGGTCACCAAATTAAGGTGCCTGTTTGTATTTATGGCACCGCAAAAAATACTTTATTAGTTGCAATGGAAAAATCTTCCCTATTAAGCAGTTCTTAAACTGTGGGTCAGAATGTATTTATGGAATTATCTGCCCATGTGGTAAATTGTATGTTGGTCGCACGTCTAGGACCCTTGGAATTAGATTCGGAGACCATTTAAGGGAACATTTTAAATAAGAAGGATGACCACTCACTACCAAGGCATATTTTGAAATTCCATTGTGCCAAGCCCGAGGGGTTGAAGGTTTTTGGCATTGAGGGTATCCCCAGGATGGCTGATGGGGGTGTTAGGTTCAGGAAACTTAGCACCAGGGAGGCTTTTTGGATCTACACCGTTAACAGCCTATCTCCTGTGGGACTCAATGAGGGGATCGATATAGCCTCTGTAGTTTGAGGCATATGGCTCCCTGGTCCTTGATCCTTTTGTCCTTGTGTCGTCCAATGATTAATATTTGTTTTTTTCTGGGGTGCTTCTTGACATTTTATTTTCACATTTTTATTACTATTAATTTCCTTTTTCCATGTGATCTTTTCCCTCCAGACAATTGTTTGTAAACTAATATATTTTTTATTTACTTATTTAACTTTCCTATACCTTTCAGGGTTCATCCCATAGATAATTCTCAATTCACTACCAGAATTTATGCAAGCTTTTATCTATTATGGATATTCAATCGATATTTAATCAGTTTATAAGCTAATTATTATTAATATTTTATTCATAATTCATTCACCTTTTTTGATGTTTAAGTAATCATGATTGGATTGGCACCCGAAGTGTGTGTACATTTTTTTATCGATTGATGTCAATCCTATTATGACAGTTCTTCCAGGTGTATGTCTAGTGCTATTGTTTTTAGTGAACAGTTTGCAACTTTTTATTGATATAGTTTTCTCATATAATTTGTAGGTTTTTTTAGTGTTACTGTTGCACACACCTCTCTTGTATTTCTTTTTATTCCAATTTTATGTGACCATAGTTTTAAATTCTTTATCAGGTGGCGATTGCTCACCCTACTACTGTCAGGTTTTTTCTTTTGATGCATGTACACCGGCTTGATGTCGGCATTTTTTTTGATCCGCTGTGTCGGCCAGCCGACATAGTTACATAGTTACATAGTATTTGAGGTTGAATAAAGACACAGGTCCATTTGTGTGTATGTGTGTGATTGTGCATTTGTATATGTGTACACGAGTCCCTTTTCGGTCCTTGTTTTAAGTGTGCCTGTACCCCTGTATGTTGCAGTCCCTGAGAAAGTAATCTAAATGCTTTTTGAATGATGCAATACTTCCAGCTGATGCCACTTCTTGTGGCAGCGAGTTCCAGACTTTAACGGATCTCACTGAAAAAAAGCCTTTACGCCCCTTGTGGTTAAATCTTTTCTCCACCAGTTTTAGGTGGTGGCCTCTAGTATTTGTTATGGAGTTTACTGTAAAAAGTTTATTGCTGATGATGCCATCACCCCTAAACATTTTGTACATCAAAATCATGTCCCCTCCTAATCTCCTCCCTTCCAGCGTGAACAAGTTTAAGTTTAATAACTTTGTATCATAGCTTAGGTTTTCTAGCCCCTTAATTAGTTAGCTGCCCTTCTCTGGACTCTTTCCAGTACTTCTTTTCTGTTAACTGGTGACCAAAACTAGACCAATGTATTCAGCGTCTTAGTGGCGTGTTTGTGCTTTCGTGCACCCAATTTTTGTTTATTGATATATGTATTTTATATATTGTTTTCATATATATTTCTTAATTTGTTTACTATCATCAGGGCTCTATTTATTCTGAGTGTTCCTATGTTTAGCAGCATATTGATTGTGTCAGCCGGCGTATTCTAGTAATGAATATTATGTAGAGCCTTTGGTTGACGCCCCCTCAGCTCTGATTGGGTAGAGTCGCCTGGTGTATGTGGGGTGGGGTGGGGATTTCTTACCAACTGAATGCCATCCTGTAAAAGGTGTGTTTATAGTCCTATGAGTGAACACTTAGTATAAATTTGCACTGAGATAGCTGAGCCGTCCAGCCCTGAAGAAGGGGGTGTGTCCCTGGAAACGCGATCAGCTGTGTCAACTTGTTCCTGCGGGTTCAAGCAGAGCATTTGGATTGCCTTTCTGATTGCTTCTCTGATTTCAATACTTGGAAAGTCTTCTAGGAATATATGTCCAATACGTTTTTAACCTGCCTCCCTTGTGAGTATAATCATTTACATTTTAATCATTTTCTTTTTGCCAAATAAAAAGGATTATTTGCACCATGAAAGGCACCCAGTGTTTTTGTTTTTCATTTTTATGCAGTGATACTAAATGTTTATGTTTTCCTGGTCTCAGAGCCTGGCAAAAGTGGACAGGGAAACATCCTGGTGGTGACAGACGACTTTACTCGCTATGCTCAAGCTTTCCCAACAAAAGATCAATGTGCTTCTACAGTAGCCAAAGTCCTGGTAAAAAAAGTATTTTGTTCCCTATGGGCTACTTCAGAGAATCCATTCAGATCCAGGCATGGACTTGAAAGTCGACTCATCAAACAACTCTTAGATCTGTTGGGGATTCAGAAAACTAGAACTTCTCTCTATCACCCTCAAGGTGATGCACAACTCGAGAGATTTAATCGTACTCTCCTCAAAAGAGAGTGCATGCTTACAATAGCACAGAAATTATGCTAAGGGGTACTCACCGTACCATCGCATGTTTGGAAGAGAAGCCCGATTACCAGTAGATTTAGCCTTTGGTTTCTCCCTTGACCACACATCTATTGCTACTAACCGAGGCTATGTGGATAGACTCAGGAGGAACATGGCGTCTCCGTATGAGAAGGCCCCTTTGACATCCACGAGTAGAGAACAAAGGAAACTATGACCTGAGAGTTTAAGTACAGGACCTACAGCCAGGTGATCGAGTTTTTATGCGAAACTTAGGGTGCTTCTGCAAGGCACAAACTAGCTGATAGATGGGGTTCTCACATCTACATCGTCTGCAAACAATTACCTGGCCTGCCATTGTACCAGATTCGACCAGAGGGAAGACTGGGCAACTGAAGAATTGGCATCTGAATCATCTCTTACCTCTGAATGAAGCTGTCCGGTACCAGTTAGAGATGAGTTTTCTTCACACATCCCATCCACCTGTAGTCAAGCACCAGTCACGAGATCACAGCAACCTTCTTCAGCAAGAGAAAGGGAAGATGGCAGTTATGAGGAAGATATGTGCCTGAGCTTAATGTGGCCATCCAAACCCACCGATGCCACCCTAACTACTGTTACCCCTGAACCGAGTTCAAGCAATCTGAGACCGGAAGCCCCTGAATTCATGCCTCAAGCACACAGTGACACACCCATGAAAGATACCCTCTCAAGTAGAAAATCTCTTGCCTGAAAACACCAGTGCTAGAGGATACCCCTGCCCAGCCAGTTGAAGAGAGAACCGAGTCCCCTCAGCCCACACTTCAACCAGAAGATGATTCTGCAAATGAGGGTCCCTCATGGCTTCTAGAATCAAGGTTGAAATGACTGGTGTGACCTCCCAAGAAACTAATGTATGATTCACTCGGTCATAGTACAGAAGAAGCTGTAACTACTGTACGTCGTAGATCACCCGATGTGTCCATGCTACATAGTTACATAGTATTTGAGGTTGAATAAAGACATTAGTCCATCAAGTCCAACCTATTAGGATCTCATTCTAGGAGTTCCTGTACCCCTGTATATTACGGTCCCTTAAGAAATCGTCCAAAAGTTTCTTGAACAATTCCACATTATTTGCTGAAATCACCGCCTGTGGCAGTGAGTATCAGACCAAAGGGCCCATTCACACTGCGCGATTCGCAAATCGCGCGATTGTCGCGTGATTTGCATTTTGCGCGATATCGCACGATTTGTCGCACAATATCGCGCAAATGCTTGCATCAAAAAGCATTGAATCGCGGCAAAATCCGCTCCAAAAAGGGTCCTGCTGTAGCGACACACGACCTGCGACAGCAGGACCCTTTGCCCCATTGCCAAGCATTGGAGCGATATATCGCGCGGGAATTACCGCGCAATAAATTGCTCAATGTGAACGGGGCCTACCTGATCTTACTGTGAAGAACCCCCTTCACCCCTAGGCCCCTTTGTTGGTTCATGAGTATGATGGGGATTAGAACGCAGGGATTGGGAATTAGTATTTCTCTTCTAGCATCTAGCAATCTAGCAAGCTACATTGACTGGTTTCTACAGCCCCTAGTGGGAGCTCTCCCTTCATATGTTAGGGATTCCGGGCATATCTTAGAAATATTGAAAGAATACAAATGGAAAGAAGGATATCTATGGGCATCTTTAGATGTCGCCTCTCTCTATACTTCCATCGAACACACCTTTGTCCAACATTTTATGTCCTCATCAGGCCTGTTTAATTCTAAACAGGCCAATTTCATTTTGGAAGCAATAGAGTTTGCCCTGACCCATAACTATTTTACTTTTTTAGATTCCTTCTATATACAATTGAAGGGCACAGCCATGGGGGACAGCTTTGCCCCTAGCTATGCGAATATACTGATGGGGTATTGGGAAGAGTCGCACATTTGGCGCAATAACCCTTTTGGGTCAAAATTGGTGTTGTATGCTAGATACATCGATGACATCATTATAATTTGGGATGGTAACAAAGAAGAGCTACTATCATTTGTAGACTTGTAAAAACTTGTAAAAACAATCCCTTTCATCTGGATTTTACATATATAGTGGACGATAAGACCCTGGTGTTTCTAGACCTTGAATTGACATTTGACCAGACAGGCATGATAATTTACAAAACACGTTTTAAACCTACAGCGGGAAACTCTTATTTACACGCTAAGAGTAACCATCACCCCGATGGATTAGGAACGTTCCGGATGGCCAATTCGGGAAACTAAGGAGGACGTGCACTCTAAATTCAGATTACGAGTCCCTGGGCAAAGTTCTCACCCAAAAATTCCTCGATAAAGGATACAATGCTGACACTATAGGGAGGGCCTACAGCAAACATCTTGTTACCCGACCTAAGAAAGCTCGTACGGATAGCCAATCCTTTAATATAAATTTTTGCACACAATATAACGATGGAGCCTTTAAGATAACTAGAATCCTTAAGAACCACTGGCGTATCCTTGAGGAGGATCCACTTTTCAGGGAATCCCTTCCCAAATTCCCCAGTGTGATCTTTAAGAGACCAAAAGATTTACGGAGTATGATAGCTCCCAGTAAATTGAAATCTACCAAAAATATGAATTTAGGTAAAGGGTTATTTGGACAGACAGGCTGCTTCAAATGTAACATTCATAATTGCGGAGCCTGTCCATATTTCTGGCATAGAAAGAAGGAAGTCTCCAACCCTAGTGGTAGCTTTTTTCCAATTCGACAATTTATTAATTGCGCCACACAGTATGTCATATATGGGATTATCTGCCCCTGCGGAAAACTATACGTGGGGCGGACCATTAGGACATTGAGGACGAGGTTTGGGGAGCATAAGAGGAATATCCTCAAAAAGGTGACTGAACACTCTCTCCCCAGACACTTCACAGAGGCACACAAATCCAATCCCGAGGGACTGAGAGTCTTCGGGATTGAGGTCATTCCTGATAATCCAGATGAGGGTATAAGATTCAAGCGTTTGTGTCACAGGGAGGCCCATTGGATTTATTCCCTCAATAGCTTATACCCTGTAGGTCTCAATGAGGGCCTAGAGTTGGCCTCATCGTTATAAGTATCACATCCATGGCTAAACCTAGGAGAGCTGACATTCACAATTGTGTTTGCGTGTCATCCTCATCCACTCCTTCCATCCACTACCACAAAGGGGCTCTCTTAAATACTTTTTTACAATGTTTTGAAATATTTTATAATATAATAAATAAAAAAACTTTTTAAAAAATTCATACATCCCACACGCTTAGTTCTGCCCAGACCAGGCAATACCCCATGGTCATCCAAATTGTCCATTGTATTAGCAAACATTGGCTTTTAAACAGTTTATTTAATATAAACAACAACAACTGTTTCATCTCCTTTGAGCCCTTGATCAACAAATCTGTTGGCAACGACTTATTGTCAGCCATCATTTTAGTGTCAATCCATTCCCTATTTTTTAACAAGGCTCTAATCAATGTATTTATTTATTATTGTTTCCTAATTTCTCCTGCTCTCAACTCCTCTCCATTTTGGAAATATCATAATCAAGTGTTAGCGTATAGATTGCATGTATATACATATTATTCCTCTGTATATCTTATATATATTTTCTATATTTTTATTTCTAATATATACCAAGTTCGTAATTAATTTATATATTTATATATAATTATATCTCCCTATCGGTAGTCTCTATTTATCATGTATTCTCATAAATTGTATGTATATATACATGTCTTTTTTACATACCTCTCATACTTTAATTTATATATATTTTAAATACACGCATAGCTTCTTAAATATATACAAAAGGTTTTATTCATGTGTACTATGAACAGGGTACATGCATGTATAATCTTGTCCCAATTGTATTCCGTATGTAATCAGATATTTTTAGTCCTGTATATCAGTTTTACCAGCTATATTCGTTATCATAAACCTGCTTTGATATGGCTTGTATAGCTTTTTCATACTAGCTGAAAATGCACTTTATACATTTGTCATGGCATCTTCCACAAATCGCTCTCTGTAACAGCCCACCTCCCTCCCAATTGCTCAATGCACACTGTACAGCTGACATGCTGCATAGCAGAATATGGTCCGGTTTTCTGTCCCGTGGATTGGACGAAAACACTGGCCACTCCCCCCAGGCGAGCCCACTTGCAGCCATTCAATGATTGGTCCAGCGCCCTGTAGGGTTGCCCCGTCAGTTACTGGACGGGGCACCCTCTCCATAGACATGGACGTCACATTATAAACATCTCCAGCAGCTGCGGTCTGAGCCAACGCGGTTCCCGCACACTTGCTGATTGGCCAGCAGCCACTATATCTTGCATATGGGACGGAGGAGGCCTGCATCTGATGAAGGGGGCGTGACCCCGGAAACGCGTCATCATACAGTCTTCTTTGCTGACACACAGACACGGTTGTGCAGTAATCATAGGCTTCCTCTTGGGTCCATGTACTTACTCTTTATATTGTAATCATGCTGACCTTTGTGAGTATGTTTCACATTTACTTTTGATTTTGTTCTTAATAAATGTGTCTGCACCAGGAAAGGCGCCCCTTGTTTGTGTTTTTACTCACTGCTGTTCGGCTAGGATCGGCCAAAGCTACGGCCAAATCCTTCGGCAGCTTCGTGAATAGACCCCTTAGGAAAGACCGAACTGCTTGTGTGATGTCAATGATGAAGCATACTTTGTTCAGCTAAATTCAACACTGGAGGCAGAAGCCTTTCCCCACTGAGATCCCACCCCCAGCACACAAATATTGGTCTTTTCCCTGTATCCTTCCCCAAGCACAATCTCCATTTTCTCCCACAGAGACCCTTCACTGCGTAGTGATCTACCACACAAATTGCATATTAACTGGCTACCGTATGGCGATTGTACATAAATCGCCAGAGGGCAGCCACATAAGTGCGGGAGTGTGTTTAAAAAGGTCCTTTCCAGCTTCCAGCTTTTTGATTGGTTGCTAAGCATTAGGGACCTTTTCTCTTTGCCTTGTGAATTAAATGTTATTGATTTAAGATATTGGGGGAATTTATCAAAACTGGAGCAGACAAAATCTGGAGCAGTTGCACATGGCAACCAATCAGGTTCTCTCTTCAGTTTGTTCAGTTAAGATTTGAAAACGAAAGAGTGAAGCTGATTGGTTGCTGTGTACAGCTGCTCCAGATTTTGCCTGCTCCAGTTTTGATAAGTTCCCCTAGTTGTTCTATACCAGCGTTACTGATTCAAGAGATATTTCTATTTTACAACAAAGCTATATAACTCTTGACAACAGAAGTCTTGCCCTTCATCGTATTAATATGATGGTTCCTATGGTAACAAAGTATGTCAGATTGACACTGGAATGCATTACTATAGGAATAAAGAATAGGGATAAAAAAATAAAATAAATTAGGGCCTCTATTCATGTTTGTTTTTTATATGCTGTATGGTTGGGGTTCTTATGAATAGAATACGGTTTACATGTAAATTTTAATCGGGGAATCCCTCGATCGAAGGAATTTCAGGCACACACATTATTGGCTTTCTTCTCCAGTGTTTGCCAAATGCACTGATTTTTTATTCCTATAGTAGGGTCTGCTCTCCTCATCACACTGCGCAATAAAGGGCCCTGCATGCTGCATTTTAGGTGCATTTCCCAATTGAGACTATTTACAATTTGTCCCCCCCAAAAAAAAGAATTGATCAAAACTGAAGCAGACAGAATCTGCAGCAGTTACCCATAGAAACAAAAAAACGTTTTCCAGTGTTAAAGGACAGGTTCACTTTAAAAAAAGTTTATCCAGCCCTCTTCCCTAGCCCTGTAAATGCACTAGCCTGTGCCACTCCCACCTCACAGGTGCTTACTTAGCTCCTTCAATGGGTATAGCCTCCTGCTCCATTACAGCCCAGCCAGTAAAAATCTAGTGCTGGGCTCTGTGCACAAATGTCCCATTGACTTGAACAGGACATACCCTACTACAGGAGCAATGTCCTATTCAAGTCTATGGAACATTAGGTCAAAGGTACTGCCAGATTTTACCAGCCAGGCTACAAACAGCATGGGAGGCCCCAGCTGTTGGAAGGAGTTACAATGCACCTGCAGGGGGGTGGTGGCACAAGTTAGTGTTCTAAAGGCACTAGTTAGGGGAGTATTCCTTTTATAAAGATGAATGGATCCTTTTAGTTACTCTTGTTGGATCTCATATCTGCATACATGGGAGCTGGCATTCATTCCATTTTTATTGCATCTCATATGGATTCTCTAGCTACTATTTGTTATGTCATCTAGTAATGTGGTCAGGTGCAAGCCTTTAGCTAATTATGGCTTCACAAGGCGCATTGCCTTGTGGGACGTGAAGCGGTCGAATAGACCGCCGAACACCCTTATAGTTTGTGTGTTCTAACTAGCGATGATCGACTCGAACATCGAGCCCAACCCTAACCAGAAGTGTAAATTGAGGAGTGTTTACGTCTGTATTTATAAATGCAAAAAATAGGATTTTTGTAATCACCATAAAGTCCTTTTCTCTGCCTTCATTCAATGGAAGGGTTATATAACCACCTGCAGGAGAAGGACGCTAGGCACAAAACAAGAAGCACAGCCTTGGGGGGTGGCCCCTGCTAATGGCTCAACCCCCCACTAGCAAGAGGCAGCTCAGGTAATCCCATAGCATTAGAGAGAGACAGACAAACAGTACAGTCAATGAACATCAACTTTATAAAACCAAGTAAAGGTGTGTAACGATGACCATGTAGCCACCTAACAACCTTGTACAACAGAAGCCTGATGCAGAAAATCCCAGGAAGTGTTAAGTAACCTGGTGGAGTGAGCCGTAACTGGAGAGGCCGCCTCACACTTCCTAGAACCTTCAGTAACAACAAAAAGGAAATCCATCTTGCGAAAGGACTGAGTAAGATAGACACGCACAGCCCTAATGACATCCAAACAGTGAAGGGCCATCTCTCGGTGTGCAAGGATAGCGAGGCCAAAGGACGCTGAAAAAAAATTGTCACGGCCAAGACCTGACCTTTGACAGTACTAAGTGCCAAACATGCTTAGTACACTCCTCTTTGAAGGAAAGACAGGACCCTAGCCACAGAAAAGGCACATGGTGACACTTGAAGAGACTCACAAGACGAAATATAGGCCTTCCAAGTACGATGGTAAATCTTTCACGATGTAGACTTACGAGCCCTAAGCATAGTAGAGATAACCAAATCAGACAGCCCCCTATCCTTCAACACCTGGCTTTCAATAGCCACACCGTTAAAGCCAGCGACGGTAAAGAAGGATGGTTAATGGGGCCTTAGATTCCCCTTGATCCAGGCCTTGGTGACTCAGATAGTCCATCTGCCAATTTTCCACGCCTGGTATGTAGACTGCAGACAGAGCCAGAACGTTACTTTCCGTCCAATGCAGGATGTTAGACACCTCCAGTGTAGCGGTCCGACTCGTTGTGCCTCCCTGTTGATTTACATAAGCCCCGGCCTTAGCATTGTCCGACTGAATCCTGATGTGATGCCCGAGTAAGAGATCTGTCCAGTGCAGGAGGCAAAGCCTGATCGCCTGAAGTTCCGGCAACCCGGATTCCTGCCTGGTCCAGCGGCCTTGCACTGACTACTGTTCGGTCACTCCTCCCCAGTGCACCAGAAGAAAAGATTTCCCGGTCAACAGTAATGGCAAGCAAAGCTACCACACTAGGGCGACCTTGACCGACCCACATTTTCCTGTCCAGCGACGAAAGAGACTTCCCACTGAACAAGAATCTCCCGCTGCAGAATCCCTGAGTGGTGCTGGAAATACAGAACCACCTCAGACGAGGAAACCATAAGGGTACGTTCACATCATATGCAGTGCATTTGAGAGAGAGCTGCCTGCTTTTAATGAATTTATGAACACTTTGTTTCAAAATATGTGTTTTATACACTGACACAGGACGTTTGCTACTTTATTAGTCATTTGGAGTTTTTTTTAGATTATCACCTTGTGATTCACACAAACAGTTGACTAGAAGACTTAAATTTTGAAAATATTTGAAAAATATTATATATTTTTTTTTCTCTCACAGTAGTATTCTTCACTATAATATTTGTTTTTTGCACATATTATTAGTTTACTTGTTGGGTGATAGCGCCGCTTCACATATTTGGATGAATAAACAATACTGACTTGGCATTGCATTGGAGTGCAAATGACTTCCTGTTTGGACTGTTTTGTGGAGGCATCTGCTGTCACTGCCGCACCCGCCCTGTTTTACTCTGGCTTCCATCCCGTCAGGCGTGCGATAGGATACAGGTTTGTTCAAGTTCTGAGAGTGAAAAAGGCACTTTTGAGCCAAAAAAAGGGCCCTGCTTCTGCTGCAGTTCTTTACCCTTCCTAAGCTGTGGAAGGAAGGTGTTCTTGCCACCAGTCAGATTCTTGCTTACATCATCCAGCCTTGGTCCAAACAAACAGTTGCCCTTAAAGGGCAGATACATAAGCAACCTTCTTGGAGGTCTGGTCAGCACTTGAGCCACAGGAGAAAACGCAGACATGGATAGTAAGGGTTTCGTATACAGCGAGCGTTGTAGACATACTGAAGGCCATGGACCAGTTGATTGGCCAATTCCACATAAACAGGGGACACCTGGCCAGAAACGGCTGCAAAGCTGACTCGGTGATGGTACATCGTGCAACTGCCTCCGCTTTCCTATCCGTCGGATCCCTAAAAGAGGGAAATACCTCCACCGGAGTCACCGTCGACTTATTCAAACAATACAGGAGGACCCACCACTGGAGGAGAAGTCCACTTTTTCAAGTAGTTTACAATACTCTGCCATACAAAAAAACATTAAGCCATGTCTGATTAACAACTCAGGTAATTGGTATTTTACAATACCTTCAACATGACAGGGTTTTCAGGGTTGTCCCGAGGCTGGGTGACACCCGGAGCAGTTACCGGGTGTCACCCCGCCGACTCGTCACCATGCATGTGCGTGACGTCACCACGCGCGTGCGCGATGACGTCATTGCGCACTTGCGGCAATCTTCTGATACCTTTACCTGCCGGGTCCCCTCCTCTCTCTCCTGATACTGTCGGGCGTTCGGTCCATGACCGAGCGCCCGACTTTGCAGAGGGGGTGACACCAAAATGACTGTCAGTCATTTTGGTGTGACCCCTCCAATGGTGTCACCCGGGTGCGGGCCCTCGCACCCCCCTTGTGACGCCACTGAGGGTTTTAAACCATCAAAGGCTTGAGGAGCAGATACTGTATGTTTGCTCTGAAATTTTAGGATGGCCTAAACAAAATAAAACACATCTATGTAAGGGCAACCTGATGTAATTCACACTAGGAGTGATGAACTCCAGATAAATGAGAGAAAGATGGAAGTTTCCAATAATATTAGGGTGCCCAGACCCCATTCATCACAACGATAGTTTCAAAAGAGTGTTATCAGTCCAAAGTAAGCGCTCTTCTCCCGGGTTCAGCGCTTGGCACATTTTTACGTGTATTAAAACGTGCGCACATGAAGACGCGCATTTTGACTGGCCGCTTAAGAAACATTGCGGTCAATGGAAGAATGCATGTACAAATGCACATGAAAATGTGCAACATGCTTCTGCTGCGTGTTTTCTGGCGTCGCTGTTGAAGTCTATGGGGAAAAACTAGCTTGAAACTGCCATAAGAAGCTCATGTACATTTTTCTGCGTTTGCATTTTCCTGCTGACCTATTGCTTCTCAGGTATGAACAAGGACCATTGAAAATCATGGGATTTCTTGTATTGGGTGTTTAAAAGCTCTTTTCCTACTGCTCAAAAATGCCTAGGTGTGATCCAGGCCTAGAAGTAGATCTGAACTCAAAAAGTGCTTTCTTATAGATAACTAGTAATGTCAGTTGTGCCTGCACAGTACCCTTAAGAATCTACCTTTGTCTTGAATGCCTCCTAAAAAAAATATCACTGAACTTGATTTGCCTAGGCACTCCTGTTCTTTCACTATCATATCTGTATATCTGCAGTGTGAGGCATGTCACAACTTTGTTGCTTACTGTTCTTGCCGGAGAGAAAGCTGCAGTGCCTGCATTGCCCTGCTTCAGTTTCATTCATTCTGTGAATGCATGCTATCTGAAACTCTCCTACTGTTGCGGCTTGATTATTCCTCCACCATACGTCAGATCACCAGTTATCAGGGTGGGCAGTTCTGATGTGAGGAAGCAAAGTCCTGAATCTACAAAAGGTAGCCATCTTCACACAGAGACATAGGCATTTACCATGGCTATGTCACTGTGTGAAAAATATCCTGCACAGGAAGGCCTTTCCTCTCTGATTGTCTTCTTTTTTTTTAGGAAACAGCTACCACAGTTTAGATATGCTTTAATTAACCTCTGTAAGCTGAGAGGTACTGACACCACAAACACATACAAGGAACTGGCATGGCATTTTTGTAGAAGAAAAGCAATATGGAATATGCTGTGCAGGCCAATTCTATAAACAAAGGTGAACAGACAAGTCAAATAGCACTGTGCCAATATATATATATATATTTATTTTTATGTTCTTTCCTTCATTTGTTGAAAAATATCACATAGGATTAAGGAAATGTAGCAAATAAAAAAAAAAAAGCCCTGTACCATACACCTTCTTAGGTTCTTTATCATCTCATGTACAAGTTGCCTTCATCTAGCTTTCTATTCTAGTCACACATCGAATTGGGACTGGAATCACGAGATTCATTATTATAAGCTATTGCCAATGGGATCTCAGAGAAGATTTAAGGTGGCTATAACAAGTAAAAAAAAACAACTAAATATTGCCACAAGAAAAAAAAAAAAAAAACCTTCACCACGAGGCGCAAACTAGAGACAGATAAAGGAGGGTGAAAATGCAGAGGAGGAAGATTAAAATAAGAGGTGGAGGATAGATCTTGAAGATCGGAATAAGAGGTACTGGCAGTAAAGAATCTTGACAGGGTTGGATTGTGGAGGAGAAAGGTCAGATAAAGCAAATAGAAACCATGGGACAATAGATAATAGAGGGATACTCAGGTGCCATGCTACATGCCCTACAGATGCTGGGTGCCTACTGAGAGGCTGTAGGTTCAAAATTATGTTCCAGTCTTCCTCCACTTTAATGGAGAAAGTATTTACTAGTACAAAATGCAGTGGATAAATACAGCTATAGAAACAGGCTCTGTGCTATAGACCGATACTACAGACCTTTGTGCAGTGCCAGGCTCCGTTCACATATGGCATTTGCGTTTTCTGCGTGGTTTTTCGCACGGAGAACACACACATTTTAACATATGTGTGGATTCAGCGCATTTGCAGCTATAATAATAGCCGCAAATGCGTGGAATCCATTCAAAAAATCTCGCTCTGACTTTTTTGCAGGATGTGCGTTTTTGGACCGCGCGGACGCTACCCTAATGTGAACAATGCACATTAAAATGCATTGTTTTTTTATGTTTAGTGCGTTTAAAACTGCGAATCGAGTCTAATGTAAATATGAGGTTAAGATCCTAGGTGAGTGAACAGATTTCAGTCTCGTTGGCAGTAATTTTCAAGGGAATAGGTCTAGGCGGGTTTAAAAGGAATGAAAACATCCATATCTTAGTATGCAACACCTAGTCACCTAACCCAATGTCCTTTAGATAGATAGATAGATAGATAGATAGATAGATAGATAGATAGATAGAGGGTTAACTACAATCATATGTTACCATAACTGTTTAAATACTGTGATACATTTTCTTTTCTCTGATTTAAATAGTAGTGCAGAAAATATATATTTTTTTAAATAACCGCAAAACATAAGCTGTCACATTTCACTTAAAAATATATATTTATCAAGGATGTATGTAAAAGGTAAGACTATCTTCACAAAGGCTCGGTGTTATTATTATTTTCTCTTATGATCTCAGGCTATCTACTAAAAAGCAACCCTTCCCATTAACTCATATGTCATTAACACCCCTTCCCATTAACTCTTATGACATACCACAAAATACTCAAGCTGAAGCCTATGTAAACTTTGTATGTGTTTTTTTTTTAATCTTTACAAAAAAAAATAAGCAAAATGCAATGTGCAGGGTGATGTGACCCACGGAAAGCATCAATGCTTTTTCATTATTATGACTGCTATACATTGACAAAATCAAATTAATTACAGTCAGCTACTGTACATCATTGCTTTGATTTTTTTGTATTAATAAGCCCCAATTATATAAACTACACCAAACCAATAACAAAAGCTAGTTGTGTGTCCAGTAGTGTCTGGAATGAGTGGGTAGGCACAGTGCATAAGTGCAGCTGGTGTTGCACGTGTATATAAGCATGTCAGTGTAAAAATGCATGTGTGCAGCAGGCCAACAAAGCAGAAATGCAAGAATGTGCAATCCTGAGGTGAAGGTAGAGAATGGTGCCTATAAGAATAAGGTTATGAATAATGTCTAAACTTTTGTATCCCATAGCAACCAAAAGGAAACCTGTCTTCATTGTTAAATGGGTTTATTGACAGGGGATGGATAGTCTTGCTTTCTGTCTCATTTCAATTTTTGGGCTCATCACACTGTTAGTTACCACACCCCTTTGATATAACATTTTTATTGTGTTCTGTATTCATTTGTTAATCTATATTTCAGTTATTTTCTACTCATTGCTATACAAAAGACCCTTTATGTTTTCTAATGGTTTCTGTCCCTACCTCCCGTTTTCCCATGGCTTATCCCACCCATGTTTATTCCTCTCCCATCCATTGAAAAGCGACATTTCTCTCAATTAACTATTTCATGCTTCTGTGTCAAATGTCCCTTACCTGCAGCATCACTTTGTAATGCTCTTCTGGTTTTCGAACCACACACATGTTACATCCCATGTTAGCTTGGAGAAGGTGAAGGTCTGTGGTTGACAGGGGGGCTGGTTACCCCCAATCTTGCCTGGTTTCCACTCAGAGATGTCTGCTCAATTTTCCTGCTATTGGATCCAAACCTAAACAGCCGTATGAAGGGAAACCCTAATCAGAAGCAGACGACCTTTCTATTATCCATCCAGAGAGCTCAAGTAATCCATTAGGGGGAGAAAATGACAGACAGAGGGAAGGTTTGAAATTGAGAGGATGAAACCAAAAGCTGCCCCCCTCATCTTGCATTAATGGGGTACCACTTCTCCTCCCCTCCCCCCTATAAAGTAGTCTCTTCTCCAGGGTTGCTTTAAACTGCTACTCAGGTCTATTGTGTGGCAACACATATATAGTTCCAATTAGGCTCCTTAAGATGTTGCAGGGCTGACCCTCGATGAGGATGGCCAGTGCTTGTTCTCCATACTTCCACTGAGAATGTATAAAGCACCTGTGCTTCATCAGACTGCTGCAGAATGCACACACATGCCTGCTTTGCTGCAAGTATCTCTGAGCATCAGCATTGCTGGGAAGGAGGGAGGGAGTGCTGAGCAGTGAGGGGGAGGGGAGAGGAAGATGGGGATAAAGGGAGGCAGAGCAGAAAAAGTCACTAATAAATATGGATGGGTTTTGGTGTAACACTGAGCCAATCTGTTAGGCAGGCGAGAAAACTACTGAGAGTATTTTCTTAGCAGCACACAGTCAAGAAGATAGGGGGACAGAGAACAGGAAGGAAGAAATTCGAGGGTGAGAAGTAATGATGACCTACTCATTATCATAGTTCATGACAATAGTGAGGGTTTATCATTTATTTTAAAATAAATTGAGAAATGTGCACACAGCAAAGTGAAATAGTGGTTTATCTCTAATTAACCCTAACTGAAGCTTACAGTTAACAAAAGCATAATGTCACAAATGCACACCACTCCAAATGAGCACATGACTTATTTTGGTAGTAACAGGGTTGAAAAATCACTTTTTTTAACGGGTGATGGGGACAGAGCAGAGATCATTTGAAGATGGGGACAGAGCAAAGAGAAATAAAAGGGATTTTTTAAGGGGTGATGGGGATGTGGCAGGTTATGGCAGAAATTACACCTAATGCGTTAGCATTGATGTTCCTCTTGTAAACCAGATCAGTGCATTTGTACTTATATTGCCTGAATTTAAGTTCTAACTGCACGTACAAGATACCAATTGCTTACTTCATGAGAGGTATAGAGCAGGTTATGGCAGAAAATTCTTCCAATTACATATTTAGTTAGTTCCCAGGTCTCCTTCATCCCCAAGTCTTCCTTGCCATCTCTCAGCACTTTTTAGCTCCGCATGCGGGGTATGTGAGGGTCAAAGATGTGATGCTTCATTGGCTGGAGCACAGAGTTTTCAGCTGGCTTTAGGCAGCATTAAGGCTGGGTTCACACCTAGGCGTTTTTCCGTGCTTTCGTACTCGCGGAAAAACGCTCAAACAGGGAAATGCCATTATTTTCAATGTGCATGGTTCCCATCTGGGCGGTTTTCCGCGAGTACGAACGTGCGGTAAACCGCCCTACGCCCAAAGAAGTACATGTACTTCTTTGGGGCGTTTTGATCGGGGTGTTCCATTGGGATACTACCAAGTATCCCTCGGAAACGCGCGTTTTTTTACCGCTAATCGCTGTTAAAAAAACGCGCGAAAAACTTGCATATTCAATCCGCCTAGGTGTGAACCCAGCCTAACTGACAGCCAACTGCCGGCTGGGAACTCCGTACATCAGCCAATAAGTGAGGCAATCAGCACTACAACCGCTCTCAACACCTCCCCTCCTGGGAACCAGCCAATACACAGCTGCGTTTCGTGTGTGTCCGCTGGTTGCCCCTATTGTAAACTGAGGTGATCAGCACTGCAGCTGCTCTCAACTCCCCCCACACCTAGGAACCAGCCAATAAGCGGCAGAGCTGCACATGAGTGAGATGGTAATGTGAGGCGATCAGCACTGCATCCAAATCCCAAAGCACCCTCCCACCTCTTATCGCTGGTGGGCACTAAGTCCACAGAGATGTAGCACGGTCATGAGGGCAAGTCCTTCATTAGCGCCCCCCTCCCCACAAACCAAACCATAGTTCAATGCTCTGGACCAATTGTTCCCCTGCGTAGGTTTTCCCCTCCTGATCCACCTTCAAATCACCTCATTCTCCAATGCTGCTTTGTTAATTTAGGAGCCATTTCTTGGCTTGCTTCTATTTTCCTGGCACTGCCCCTTCTAATCTGTCATGGAGGAGATAATTGAATGAAGTGATTTCAAGCCTACACTCCGTGTTGGACCGAGAGTGGCGCTGCTGCACCAAAAAAAGAGAGCACAGAAGCGGGTCTAAAGTATCTTGTTCCAATTCCCGGTGACGAACCACCAACCCCCCATTCCTGACAGCAAACCTTCCTACCTCCCTGTTAACCTTGATTCTCGCTTTGTTTAAGCGGTCGACTGACCGGGCCAGACGCCAAGAAGTCCGCGCCACAATTTCCGACCACACGATCAAGGTGTGAGGGAAAGATGACCGGAGGCGCAAGAAATCAAATTTAATGTCCCGTATAAGCTCCCGCATGGAACGGAGTCCGAGATCGTTACCCCCCACATGCAGCGGCAAGATATCCGGTACCCTATCCCACCTGGAAAATCGATGTACCTCAGGGACCACTCTACTCCATAACATACCTGGCACGCCTATCCAGCGTACCTTGGCAATGTTTTGCCCGTTTTGCACCCCAAAAGACATAAGAATGGCCTAAAATCCACACAAGGCCAGGACTGGAATCTAGAAAAAGAAACAATAACAACAAGACAATACAGCAAAATCCAGGAACCGCCAGAGAAAAACACAGTTTAACACGTAAACACAACTATACAAACTGGTCACAACAAATGGGGGCGCACATACAAACGATATCTGGAAGACTCCCACCTCCCTATACGCTTTAAAATTTCTTCACTCAAACCCCATTGGGCGGCTTCTGTGGCCGCACCAATACGAAAAGAGTGGGATGAAAAATTGCTCACATCATGCCCAGCCCTCAGAAGGCAAGCGCGTAACAACTTACTAAATTGAAAACGTGAAAGGGACGCCCCATCCGCATGTATTAAAAAGGAGCCCAGAACCTGTGGGCGGACTGCCCTAAACTCCTCCACCGCTTGAACAGGACACACGGGGGAAAATAAACCCGGCCGAGCTCCACCCATCTCCTCTTCCCTCCTTGATCAGTCTTAGAACTACGTAGTAACATTTTTACCCCATATGATGTCACCACCACATCGTGGCCCAAGATACCCTGTTGCACCCGTTTAGAAGGGCTGACCAGCTCCCCTAAGCGAAAAGCTCCAAAAAAGGCTAGGATAAAGGCAACCCTTGTGGAGTCTCAGGTGGGCGGTGTGGAGTCTCAGGTGGGCGGTGTGGAGTCTCAGGTGGGCTGTGTGGAGTCTCAGGTGGGCTGTGCGGAGTCTTAGGATGGATGTGCAGAGTCTCAGGTGGGCTGTGCGAGGTCTCAGGTGGGCTGTGCGAGGTCTCAGGTGGGCTGTGGGGTGCCTCAAGTGGACTGTGCAGAGTCTCAAGTGGGCTGTGGGGATCTCTCGTTGGCGGTGTGGAGTCTCAGGTGGGCAGTGTGGAGTTTCAGGTGGGCGGTGTGGAGTCTCAGGATGGATGTGCAGAGTCTCAGGTGGGCTGTGGGGGTCTCATGTGGGCTTTGCGGGGTCTCAAGTGGGCTCTGCAGAGTCTCAGGTAGGCGGTGTGGAGTCTCAGGTGGGCGGTGTGGAGTCTCAGGTGGGCGGTGTGGAGTCTCAGGAGGGCTGGGAGGGTCTCAGGTGGGACACTTTAGTTTGAATGGTCGTCATTCGGTTTTGTTTATTCTGATGCCCGGTTCTGAAGTTGGAGTGACCCTGTTGCCTTTGGTTTTTCCATCCCCCCCAGAGGATGGCCGACTGGGTTGTTGTGCCCTGTTGCGCCCACCGGAAGACTTTGGTCTTCCCCTTAGGTTTGTCTATGCGTTCTATGTCTTCTCCTTTCCTCCCCAGTTTGTGGATCTTTTTCCTTCACTTCTTTTGTCTCTTGTCTTTTTGTCTTTAGTCTCCCTCCCCCCTCCTGCCTGGTGCTTCCCTGGACCGCAAAGTGTGGTCAACTGCAGCTTGGCTAACTGCCAAATGTTGTCAATGACCTTTGTCTCCCTGAATGTTCAGGGATTGAACGAGCCATGGAAACGCTCACAATTGGCTTACTCTATGCATAAGAGGCGTGCACAGGTCTTCTTCCTACAGGAGACTCACTTCAAAGACCCAGGAGCCCCGCAGTTGTGTTCCAGCTATTACCCTCTAGTATATACCAGTAACAACTCAATTTCTAAATCCAAGGGAGAAGCCATCTGCTTTCACTCCACGGTGCCTTTCCAACTCCTGCACGTTGACCGGGACCCGAATGGAAGGTATCTCTTTCTGAAGGGGTCCCTTTTCCATAAGACCTATGGACGTTCGTCAATGTATATCTGCCCAACCAATCTCCGTTGCCTGCTTTCCTATGTGTTCTCCGCCGGTTGGATCGTTTGCGGAGGGGTTTATAGTACTTGGCGGAGACCTTAATTTCTCCCTGGACCCCCGCTTGGACACTTCTTTTGGGAAATCCTCTGTGTCTCTTCCACAACTAAATCGCCTCAAGATCCTCCTGCACCGTCTGCAACTGGTGGACATACGGCGGATTCTAAACCCTGCGGCGCGGGATTACACATTCTACTCCTTCCCCCATCGCTCACATAGCCGCATAATTTACTTCCTGGTATCCCACCACCTCCTCTCCTGGGACCCACAGGCTATGATTGACTCCCAGGTGTGGTCAGATCATTACCCCGTCTCCCTGTCCCTCTCTCTTCCCGATCAACCTCCCCGCTCCTTTACGTGGCGATTTAACGAAACGCTCCTACGTGACCCGGTCATAGTGGATGCCAGTAGGTCCACGGTCTCTACTTTCCTGGCCACTCACGCCACGGACGATACCGCTCCCCCAGTCAAATGGGAAGCCTTTAAATGCCTCCTCAGAGGTGTTCTCATTTCCCACGCCACTAGACTGAAAAAGGCACGCTCGGTGGACCTCACGACCCTATTGGGCGACATCCACGGGCTGGAACTCCAACACAAGTCTTCCCGTGACGCCTCTATATTACTGGCCCTGGAGCAAAAACGCTCGCAACTTCGATCCCTGCTGGATCTCAGCTTTCTTAAATACAGGGAATCTTTGCGTAGATCACTGTATGAACACGGGGACAAATGTGGATGCTCCTGGCATGCTCCATCCGAACACAAATTGCCCGCACGTATATCCCTAAAATACAAACGAAAGATGCCCAGGTGGTTCACCGTACTGATCAAATTGCGCACGCTTTTCAGACTTACTATGCCGATCTATATAACCTGCCCGTACCGTGGCCATCCCCACCGCCCCCGGACCACCCAGACGATGCGGCTTCCTATATTGCGGCCACCCCTCTCACAACCCTCCCGCCTGAGGCCATTGCCCTCATTGCAGAACCCTTCTCCGTAGAGGAGGTGTCTGTCGCCATTAAGGGGCTTCCTACGGGGAAGAGTATTGAATGCTATTCATGTATTGGATGTATTGGAAGTATTGGATGGCTTCACGGGAGCTTTCTATAAACATTTTTAGGAGCTGCTGACCCCCCTTCTCCACACCACTTTTAACTCTGTATCGGCCAACTGCCCCTTCACCAAGCAGTCACAGGAGGCTCATATAACTATAATCCCTAAAGCAGATAAGGACCCTACTCTTTGCTCCAATTATCGTTCGATCTCCCTCATCAATGGCTTCATTCCGGATGGCTTCACAGGAGCTTTCTATAAACATTTTTAGGAGCTGCTGACCCCCCTTCTACACACCACTTTTAACTCTGTATCGGCCAACTGCCCCTTCACCAAGCAGTCACAGGAGGCTCATATAACTATAATCCCTAAAGCAGATAAGGACCCTACTCTTTGCTCCAATTATCGTTCGATCTCCCTCATCAATGTGGATCTCAAATTATATGCGATACTCCTTGCAACTCGCCTCAGTCAATACATTCCCTTCTTGATCCATTTGGATCAGGTAGGGTTCATCCCATTCCGCGAGGCCAGGGACAATGCTATCAAGTCACTGACTCTCATGCGATATGCCAAAGCCTCAGGCCTTCCACTGTGTCTCCTCTCGGTGGACGAAGAGAAGGCGTTTGACCGCCTCAATTGGAACTTTCTTGCCCTCACTCTCATGCAGATCGGACTGCCCAAATTGTTTGTGGACAAAATTATGGCCCTATACAATTGCCCTACGGCTCAGGTGCGTGTTAATGGTTCCCTATTCTCTCCCTTCCTCATCCGAAATGGTACTAGACAGGGATGCCCACTGTCCCCATTCTTATATATCCTGGCGATGGAACATCTTGCGGAAGCCATACGGCAGAATCAATCTATACAAGGGTTACAAATCCGAGATCATCATTACAAACTAGGGCTGTACGCGGATGATGTCCTGCTTTACTTATCCAACCCTCGCATCGGACTGCCTTCTTTATTTGGGGAATTTCGTAGATTCGGATTTGTCAGTAATTTTAAGGTGAACTTGCATAAAACTGAGGCCCTTAATGTTTCACTCCCCTCATCTGAAGTTACCTATCTCCGGGACACTTTTCACTTCAAATGGCAAAATACAGCCATTAAATACCTAGTTGTATTCCTAACCCCGAACCAAGCAGACCTATATCGCCTGAATTTTGCTCCACTTCTCCAGTCTACTATCACACGCCTGCAAACGTGGACCTCCATGCGTCTCCCTGGCTGGGAAGAAATGCCTTCTTTAAGATGGATATTTTACCTCGCTTTTTGTACCTTTTCCAAACTCTCCCCCTTGTCCTGCCCGCTACTTTCTTCCGGCAAATGCGCTCTGCGTTGCTCCGCTTCATCTGGGCTGGTAAGCGCCCGCGTCTGGCCTATCACATCATGACCCGACCCAAGGAATCAGGGAGTCTGGCCCTTCCTGACCTGAAGACATACTACTACGCGGCGCTCCTTGCCCAGAATCTTGACCGGAAGCACCACAGAGCACACAAACTTTGGGTCTCCCTGGAGTCACTCGTCTCACCGGTGCTCCCTTTCTCCGTACCCTGGCTTGCCCCGTCTCACCGCCCTCATTCATCGACTCTCCCTTTCGCTCTTCCTCCGCTTTTAAAAGCATTGGATCTTCTTCTCAAAACGCCTGTCCTGTCCTCTTATGTGGGCCCTATGACTCCCATAATGGGCAATCCAGCGTTTCCACCGGGCTGCATCTCCTCTAGTTTCCTTTCTTGGTCAGCCACAGAGCCTTCACCCTTGACCGAGGCCCTCACAGGATCGGCCCTGAAATCTCTGATCACCCTACTGGCAGACCGTCCCCACACACCCGGAGCCTGGCTATTATATTTCCAACTTTGTTTGTACTATACTGCACTATGACCGGGCCACCCTACAATCGCCCTCTCTCCTGGTTCAAGTCCCTCTGTTGTCTGGATGACACGCCCACACATGTTATCTCTCTCCTCTACTGTCAGCTGCTTCCGATGCGCTTCCAGGGACATTTACCGTTCATATCCAGTTGGGAGAGGGACTTGGGGGTTACCCTTACGGATGAGGAGATTCGAACCGCCTGCGTTATTACTCATAAGCTCTCGGTGGCCTGCTCAGCTCAAGAAAAAGGATATAAAATTTTAACCCAGTACCGTAGCCCAACTCTCCTACATAGAATATTTCCTGATAGGCCCTCACTATGCTGGCGATGCCTGGCTTCGGAGGGGACCTCCTGCATATTTGGTGGGACTGTTCGCTCCTGCTGCCATTCTGGAACAAGGTCTTTCACGTTTATAACCAGGTCATGGGGACGGACCTAGCAGCCTCACCCAAGCTTGCTCTCCTCTCTATTCTACCTGGCTCCATAGCCTCCGTTAAGAGGGATCTACTCCGCTTCTACTTGGCTGCGGCCCGGAACGTGATACCACGCCACTGGAACACGGTGGTCCCCCCGACCTTGCAGGAGTGGATTGCCGAAGTGGGTTTGATCATGCGCTTTGAAGAGCTGACGGCCTCTTTACATGAGCGTCAACCTCAATGTGGACCCCTTGGATTTTATATATGGATTCAGCGGCATTTAGAGCCCTGTAATTTGGCCAGTGGCCCCCTGATGGACTCTTGACCAGTGCATTGCATCCAATATATCTCAGTATGCCACCCTCAGCGACGAATGTGCCATTGGGTCCGGTGGAAGCTCCTCCTCTCCTCCCCCCCTCCCCACTAAGCGTCTTCCCCTATATGTCTCCCGCCCTGACTTGCCTCTCTATCTGGCAAGCACCCCCCCAAAATGTTCTGCCCAGTGGGCCCTGTGTTTTTATATGTGCTTCCTTCCTTGTCCTCCTTCTTTAAGAGAAAATGCGATAATACCACTCAGTCTTAAAAGTCTCCTGACTGAGACACACACAGCTGTTATTGAAATATGACGCCTACCATACACTACATGAGTCGATCTGTGTATTCCCGTGATATTGAGCTGAATGTACCCATATGCAGGCATATGCCTATGTCTCACGATGGAGTGTATTTACGTGATTCTGTATTGCATTGATCTCCAAGTTTGCATGTCTTTCATGTTAATTGTCTTAAAACCCTTAATAAACATTTATTACAAAAAAAAAAAAAAAAGACACTACGTCAATTCCGATACAATGGGGGGCATTAAAATGTGTTGTTAGAGGTATTTCAGTTAAGAAAGAGAAGGCAAGCAAGCTGAAGGACCTTTTCAGTAAATTGTGTGAGTTGGAGACCATGAATAAAGCGAATGTTACCAATATAAAATACTCTTCTCAATTATATGAGGTGAGAAGGGACATACGCCAAGTTCTGGACCAACAAACACAAATTGCTAGGGATAAAAGTAAAAAATATTACTATGAAGAAGGGGATAAATGCGGAAAGCTGCTCGCTAGGAAAATTCACCCCAGAACCCCTAAAACAAATATAATACGAATTAAGGATGCGAATGGGAATATCCAACATTCCCCGACCTCGATAACAGAAACATTCAGAAAATATTACGCATCTCTTTACTCAATACGAAGGCAGATATGCAGATATGTCTCCTGATAGATTTGTGAGCAAAATTCAGAGTTATATAAAAGATGCTAATATGCCGGCATTGAGTAAGGATGATGGGGAAAAATTAAACCTAACAATCACAGAAAATGAAATTAAGGAGGCATTTGCCTCCCTACAGGTCAGTAAGGCCCCTGGGCCGGACGGCTTTTCAGCGAGATACTATAAACAATTTGAGGAAATACTAAGACCCTTCTTCACTGATGTATGTAACGCAGTCACATAAGTATGTCCCTTCCCCACTCAGACACTAGAGGCTCATATATCTCTACTACCCAAACTGGGGAAAGATCTTACAGAATGTGGACATTATCTCCCTAATAAATATAGATCTTAAAATATATGCAAATATTTTGGCTTCTAGATTAAAAAAAACGTCTGCCCAAAATTATTCATAAGGATCAAACTGGATTCGTCCAGGGGAGGGAGGCCAGAGATAGTACAACCAGGGTCATTAACCTAATAGGATTAGCACAGAAGGAGAAACAAGCAATGTGCCTACTATCAGTTGATGCAGAGAAAGCATTTGATAGAGTTAATTGGTCCTTCCTCAGGGAATCACTTATTCAGGCAGGTGTAGGAGAGCAATTTATATCAAAGGTAATGGCCCTATATGTACATCCAACTGCAAAAGTAAGGGTCAATGGGGAAATATCAAACTCTTTTCATATAGTCAATGGCACCCGTCAGGGATGCCCGCTATCACCTCTGCTATATGTAATAGTGATGGAACAACTAGCAAATACTATCAGACAAAACCCTTCAATTAAGGGTATATCCGCCAATGCACAACAACATAAACTTGCACTATATGCGGATGACCTCCTCTTATTTATAACTTCCCCACAGGTGACAATACCAAATATTCTTATGGAATTGACTAAATATGGTGATCTGAGCAACTTCCATATTAATATTTCAAAATCTGAATTCCTGAATATATCTCCATCAGAGGAAGCACAATCTTGTATAAAGGAAAGCTACTCATTTAGATGGAAAGCCAAGTATATAGTATATTTGGGTATAAATATCCCTAAAGACCTGAATACGCTATATATGCCATACATTTTAGAGATTGGATAGATAAGATTTTCTCCCAGTTCTAAATATGGAGCAGTATGAAAGTGTCGTGGATTGGGAGGGCCAATATACTCAAAATGGATATTCTACCCAAAATACTACAAAGGTTCCAAACAGTACCCATTCAGCTTACAAGATCTTTTTTTCAAAAACTTAAAACGGCAACAATAAAATTTAGATGGGCTAATAAAACCCCTTGGATTAGCTTTAAGGTGTTAACCAGATCAAAACAAAGAAGAGGTCTGGGAATACTGGACTTCACCTTATATCATAAAGCAGCATTACTAATAAGAATGTTTGATTGGATTAATAGCAATCAGGTTAAGGTGGGAGTAAACTTGGAGACAAATTTACCTAGTACTTATTTGAAGAACATCCCATGGCTGGCAGTTGGTGCCAGACCACATATGTCTACCATGCCATATTTAGCTAAACCGATATTGAGAATATGGGATAGATCTATGTATAAATATAATTTATCTTCTATTCCAGGTCCCATGACTCCCATAGCAGGGAACCCACAATTTCCACTGGGTATGAAGGCGTCCTCTTTTCTAAACATTGAGAATTTCCCCCATGCACAGATGTGGCAGGTTTTAGAGATAGGTAAAGAAGCCCTAAAACCGGAGTTTAAACCGGAGAGACAAATCAACGGAAAGTTATGGATGGAGGCAACTCAATTAACAGACTTTATCAGACATCTAAGGGCATACAAACCTCTTAACAGACCATTTACTATGTTTGAGAAATTATGCTTGCGGGAAACAAAAAGTGAACATGCATTATCACTGGTCTATGGCCTGTTAAGAGAGGAAGAAGCCAGAGGCCATACAAAATATATGAAGAGATGAGAACAGGAGTTAAGCAGGGAGATCTCAGAAGAAGAATGGGGAAGAATTCTTACTATGACACATAGCTCTGTCAAATCCTCATTTTAAAATCAGGAAAAAAACTATAAAATACTCTCGAGAAGGAATTAAACACATAAATCCGGGAGAGTCAGCCAGATGTTGGAGATGTAATATAGAGGAGGGAACGTATCTGCATATTTGGTGGAGTTGCCCTAAAGTTTATACCTTTTGGGAGTCAATATTTGAAGTCTATAGATCTATAGGTAAACTAAATCTGGGGAATAACCCCACAATTGCATTATTATTGTTGATCCCTGGTCCTATAAAAAAAGATAAAGATAGATATTTTGAGATTCACGTTGGCCGCAGCAAGAGTCAACATATCACGGGGTTGGAAATCAAGGATTCCTCCCTCACTTGAGAAGTGGGAGACCACGATGGAAGAAAAAAGGTACATGGAGGAATTAATTGCAAAAGACAATGGTAAAATTGACAAACATAAGTATATATGGGAGGAATGGGAGTCTTATAGAAAGTCTGAAGTATTCAGGAGCTTGATAATAAAAGATAGGGAGGAAAGGAAGAGATATAGAGATGAAACCTCTATGATACTTGTGGAAACATAATGGCCAACAAGTGAATGGTTAAACTTTAAACAATATTTGGATTTATTGTTTTATAATGAATCATAAATGCATTTGACCTATATGTATGGGAGTAAGGGGAAGAAGGAGGATAGAATAAGGGGAGAAGGGAAGTCCGAAGGTGAATAAACACATTTATTTAAAAGTAAAAAGGGGGTAGGAGGTACCTTCACAGGGCCTAGAAAATAGAATTCCAGGTGGTATTAAAGGGTAACACATCACATAGATGAACACGAGTAGTTAGATACATAGTTGGATGAGTACACAACAAGGAAGATTAAATGGAACTATGGTTCTTATTATAGGAGGGGGATTTACACTTCATTACCCACAGGTTGATATGTATATTTCAAGGGGTACACATAGAAATAGGGAATACACTCACATATTACGGGTGGTGGGGTAAGAAATTATGAAGAATATAGTATAAGGAATTCAAATCTAAGGCCCCATTCACACTGCGCGATTCGCAAATTGCGCGTTTGTCGCGCGATTTGTATTTTGCGCGATATCGCGCAAATGCTTGCATTGAGCAAGGTAGAATCGCGGCAAAATCCGCTCCAAAAAGGGCCCTGCTGTAGCGACGCACAACCCGCGATAGCAGGACCCTTTGCCCTATTGCCAAGCATTGGAGAGCGATACCGCGCGGTAAATAACCGTGATATCGCGGGAATTACCGCGCGATAAATCGCTCAGTGTGAACGGGGCCTTAGAGATAGAGGAATAAACAGAAATACTCACGCACCGCACATATGGGGGGTCCCCCCACGAACGTATGAATGTATGTATGTACATGTATATATGTGTGTTATATAAATCTAAATGTATTTTGAAATAAAAAATATATTAACTCAAATACAAAAAACAAAACAAAAAATTAGCCTGCCCTCCAATACAGAAGGTAGAGCACCAGCTCATGTGTGCTCTATCTTCTGTACATATCCAACTGTGACAGCCGACACAGGAGCTCTGCAAGTACAACGATCCTGTGTCACTGATCACAGAGCAGGGCGGAGAACGGACATTCTCTGCTCTACTCCCCACTCTCCATCCTGAAGGTATTTGCCAT
Organism: Nanorana parkeri; assembly: GCF_000935625.1. NCBI lineage: Eukaryota > Metazoa > Chordata > Amphibia > Anura > Dicroglossidae > Nanorana > Nanorana parkeri. Next base: position 34,993 of record NW_017309091.1, on the reverse strand, counting down.
GGTCCGGGGTCCCCCGCTCTTCCGGAAAACCACGGTGCAGAGGGAGGCAGCTGGTGGGGGAGAGGACCATGGAGAGGTGGGGGCGGACAACCAGGCTGCATACAAGTGATTTCACTTGCCGGCACCCCTTCAGACCGACGCCCTGCAGGGCCAGGTCCTGTCCTGGCTGCGCCCCCTTGCAGCTGTGCCCAAATCAAGTGCCTCACTCACCTCACCCTTTCTACGGCCCTACATTTACACACCACCAAACGAAACCTGGTTAAATATTCAATTCCAAATTTGGTAGATAATTCTCCAAGTGACTTATAAAGACACCTGAAACTTAAATTTAGCTGAACGCATATAAGGTAAATGATTATTAACCCTTCTGCTGCCACTGACATATGTCCTACGTGTCTGACAGAGAGCCCCTTTAAACAGACTCCCGGCGGCTACATGTGTAAAACCAACTGTCGGTTTTACACTGGAAGCAATTCTGGCAGCTGAGCTGCCACCAGATCGCTTCCACAGGCTGGTGAAGTGCACCCTCCCGGGTTCCACTGCCGCTCCTGCAGGCCCGGGACCGGCATGTTGGGTTTTGGCCCAGTGATCGCTGAGTGTAAATAATTGAGGACAACAGTATGTTTACTATATCCTTAATTAATCTACATCACCTCCTGTTCATTCATGATTGTGGTTATGGTAAACATACTATATCCACATGTTTTAAATTGACAGGAACACTCAGTATAGAGGCTTCCTGTTAATTTATAACAGGGGCTACATACTTGTTAAGCTCCCTCAACTCGCGCTGTCTGTCCGGAGTGGCAGATATTGAGGAATCTGTTATCAACTCTTTTTCTATTTTAAAAGGGAAATATCAGGGGTCTCATTAGATCCCTAATATTTCCCCAAAGCACCTAAAAGTGAAAAGGAAAAAATATTTAATAAAAATAAATAAAAATTAAAAATATTTGAAAAGCAATTGAAAAAGTAGAGAAATTTTTTTTTCGGTTTCACCCCCTGACATTTTTCTTCATTTCGGTTTTAAAATTTTAATTTCGGTGCACCTCTAATATTGATTATTGCATTGACGCGAACAAAGGTATAAAGAGTGAGAACAAGGAAGAAAAGGAAAGAACAGAACAAAGAGAGAAAATTAGGAAAAGAAGAAAAAGGGAGAAGATAGAGATGACGGGAGGACCTACAAAACAACGGCTAAAGGAGAGTCACAGGGGTGTGGCGGGAGCTGGAGACGACCCTATAGCAGAAGATATGCCTGGTGTTGAACTAGGAGGACTAAGAGATAGGGGGATTGAGGTAGAGGAGGAAAACTGTAGCCATCGCGCCCAACTTTAGTAAAAGTGTTCATGAGATTGCTCCCTAACAAGGACTAGAGGCCTAAAATTGGTGTAGAAAAGATTTAACCACAAAGGGCGTAGGGACAGTTAGAGCAGTTACATTTTGGAACTCTGCCACAAGCAGTCGTATCTGCAAAGAATATTGATTTGTTCAAAAATCAATTAGATACTATCCTAAGATACCGTAATATATAGGGATACAGGTATTTTTAAATACTAGACCACACAGAGACTCTGTCAGCAAAATAGGGTTGCTGCCCAAAGCACAAGGATGACACGAGTTACCGCACGGCTGTGGCGCACGGACATGCACATAGTAACCGACTAGCTGTACATGCGCACAGACACATTCCAGTAAATCGGGTGTGGTGCGCACGTGTGCGCACGCGCCAGATCCACCTACTGGCGCCAGGCAGCCTATTTAAACACAGAGCAGCAACTGCTAGTTGCTGGAAGATCTTCAGCTGTACCTGTATCTGTATTCCTGCATCTGAGTTTGTGTATTGACCCGGCTTGTTCCTGATTCCTGCTTGTCTGCTGCCTGCCCTTTGACCCCGGCCTGTCGGAGTACTCTTGCTTCCTGATTCGGCTCTGACTGTCTGGTTCTGACTCGGCTTCCAGTGACTACACCTCTGCTTATGCTCCTGTTCTTACTTGCCTGCCCGTTACTGATCCGGTCCGCTTGATTCAGCTCCCTTCTACTCTGCTGCCAACAGAACTACAGCTGCTCCTCTGGATCCGGAGTGTCCTGCATCCAGTTACCTGCATCATCTCATAGTGATGAGATGATGCAGGTAACTGGATGCACGACCAGCGGGTCGTCAGCATCTACAGGCACTGGTGTCTCTCTCTGTTCCGTGCACTACCTGTGCCATCCTCAGGAGTGCTCTGACGAGAGTTACAAAAGTAGCCTCCCTCATCACTCAGGCCATACCAGGTACGTGACAGACTCATATACACACGCACACACAGCTCACACAGAGGGCCGGACTGGGACTAAAAATAGGCCCGGGCATTTTAGACTTAACAGCCCAATCACATGACTACTGACAGGCCCCACCCCTCACAACGGGGGGCAGAGCCAAACACAGAAGCGCAATCGAGGGGCAGGGTTGGCCACTACTAAGTACCAGAGGGCTACAGCTGACACACAAGCCTTGCTACAACCAATACACAAACCTTGCAGCAATATAGGAAGCTTGCTACAGAGAATATCTGTAAAAAATAAGTCAAGGCAACTGGACTTGCTGTATTTTACTTGAAGACGTTTCACTAGTTATCCAACCAGCTTTCTCAATTCAGAAATTTCTGAATTGAGAAAGCTGGTTGGATGGCCAGTGAAACATCTTCAAGAAAAATACAGCAAGTCCAGTTGCCTTGACTTATTCTTTTACAGATATACCATGACCTGGATGAATGAGAACCTTCACAGACATATTGCTATAGAGAATTGGATCTCACTGGCCCCCTAACCCCCCTGGCATTCTCTGCACTAAAGTAGCTAACACTCTAATGTCCCCTGCACAGTCACACACTATTATTATACATTTATAAAGCTTCTCATTTACAAAGCTTCTCTGTACATTGCTGTACAGAGAAGTAACATCAGTCTCTGTACAGAGGAGCTTACACTCTAATGCAGAATAATACCATCAGCTATAGAGGACTAAAACTCCCTGCAAAACATTATACAGCAATGCAGAATAATAGTATATGAATTTGGTACATACTTTGTGCTGCCGCTTCGCTCCGGGGTACCAGCCTGAAGTCTCGGGCAAAGGGTCTCAGGAGGGAAAGATAGGCAGTCGGTGGAAGCCTTGTAAGAAGGCACCGTGTGGTTCCCCAGAAGGCTGCTGCGCGGGACCTAACACAGCTGAATCAACGCAGAAGTCAGTGGTGTAATGCAGAGTACAGACGTCACAGGTGCAACGCAGAGTGCAGAGATCAGCGGTGTGATGCAGAGTACAGAGGACAGCAGTGTGACGCAGAGGTCAGCGGTGTGACTTATAGTGCAGAGTATAGACGACAAGTAGTTGTGCTTAGGAGAAATACAGTGTCTCAAAAATAGCCAGCTGCAACAATGTGTGGTGTAACCCGTGTAAGAATGAATAACTAATATGTTGCGCTAGGTCATATTAAACTAAAAATCAACATAAATAAACCTCCATTGGCTATAATAAGTGGGAAAAAATATATATGTGATGTATAAACTTATTGAGTCATTCCATGAGTCTGCAATAAATATTTAATGAATAAACCTGTGTGTGGTCAATGATTTATTTTCAGTGTGTGAACACAATACATCAAGTCAATACTGGATGGTTTAACAGTGTCACCTGTGACTACAATCTATATACAATTATCACTTCAAAAGAGCACTTTCCAAGATCTACACCTAGGTAAACTCAGACCTCACCCCCAATCTAGTCAAGTACATATACATAAACAACAAAAGTTGTGGTGTGGTTTTCTTAAGAGAGGACTCAGAAGGTTAGAAAATCATATAAATGTATTCAGTTCATAAAAATTATTATTCCATGATGAAAATTAAAATCGAATTTAATATATATAAATGATTATCGAATCCCTAAATTTCTTGCATATAGATCATACATAATTCATTGTCCATTTCCTAATGTCAATCATTTATCCATCATTATATTACATAGTTGTGCCGCTCCACTGATCCCCTATGCGTTTCACATATGAGCGTCTTCAGGGGGTTCTATTCTCGGCAAAAAATCCAGGGATCAGAGGTCATGTAGGGATCCAATTCCAGGAGGACAGGACCAGTTCCAGTCACCCCCATTAAAGTTCGAGTAGTGGAGCCACAGATGCACAAAAAGGTCCAGCAGGAATTTTGTATCTTCAAAATCTACACAAAAGATGTAGGGGTGAGTGAGAGGCTTATATGAAATAAGGTGCATCACTGTTGTTATATTATATCTGAAACCAAATAAAATCTTATTATATAAAAAAAACCAAAAAAAAACAGGAAACTAAGAACGAACGGGTGGATTTCGAGGAGAATCTTTTGTGTAGATTTTGAAGATACAAAATTCCTGCTGGACCTTTTTGTGCATCTGTGGCTCCGCTGAACACCCTGAAGAAGCTCATATGTGAAACGCGTAGGGGATCAGTGGAGCGGCACAACTATGTATATGTAATATAATGATTAGACATGTGCACTGCCAAAAAATGTGTTTCGTTTCGTTTTAAATTCGGATTTGTGTTATTTCGTTTTTCGGGATTCGGGTGTGAAAGTCAATTCGGATTCGGAATTTGGATTCGGACGAAATTCGGTAGCGGTAGTTCGAACGTTCGTTTCGTTTTCTGTTCTTATTCGTTTCTTATTCGTTTCGTTCGTTCGTTTGCAGCAAAGTGACATTTGAGGGGGAAAAAATATTTTTCTTCTTCTCTAATGTCACTTTGCTCCAACGAACGAAACGAATAAGAAGCGAATAAGAACCGAAAACAAAACGAACGTTTGAACTACCGCTACTGAATTTCGGAAATAGAAATTCGGATTCGTTTGCATTCGATACATCCGAATGTCCGAAAATTCGTCCGAATTTCGATTCGGAACGAAACGAATCGCACATGTCTAATAATGATGGATAAATGATTGACATTAGGAAATGGGCAATGAATTATGTATGATCTATATGCCAGAAATTTAGGGATTCGATAATCATGTATATATATTCACTTCGATTTTAATTTTTTCATCATGGAATAATAATTTTTATGAACTGAATACATTTTTACGATTATCTAACCTTCTGAGTCCTCTCTTAAGAAATCCCCGCCACAACTTTTGTTGTTTATGTATATGTACAAACTATATTCAATAATGCAAAAAACCACATTCTTAGGTGCACTTTGCAGGCTAAAATCCGTGAAAAGGATTTATCTTTCACACCAAATAATAAATAGTTCGTAAATCCACCAATGAAAGATTATAATGCGAGGGTCAATCCAAAATAACTATGACCGAGTCTCTAATCGTTCGGTCCGAACAGTCCTCTGCTCCACCCCAACAGTGGATGGTACAGCGTGGGGAGTACAATTACTTAGCTTTCCTGTAGTTAGGTAAGTTCAGAAAAAAGATGATGTATTTGGAACAATCCCTGATGGTTTAGAGTGAGCCGTCCATTTCCACCATTCGTTTGCAAATATCTGGGTCGGACGCCACTTTCTCCTTCCCCTCCGATTAACACTTCCTCTACCGTGTGATTAGCAGTAGCCGCCCACCGGTGTTATGAAAGAGACAAAACGGAAAAGACAGGGGCCTCCTAAGTACAGTATTTTAAAGCATTTATTTCGATAATAGCAGGTTCTCTATGCACTTACAAGAAACATAATTTAAAAAGCATTTGAGCGGTAGGAGCACTCAGCCATACAAGCCATATATTCTGTGCAAGACGGAGCCGGTATCTCTCCTATAGTGCAGAGGTCAGTGGTGTGCCGCAGAGTGCAGCGTTGTGACGCACAGTGCTGAGGTCAGCGGTGTGACGCAGAGGTCAGCAGTGTGATGCAGAGTGCAGATGTCACCGGTGTGACGCAGAGGTCAGCAGTGTGATGCAGAGTGCAGAAGTCAGTGGTGTTACTTACAGTGCAGAGGTCAGCAGTGTGACTTACAGTGAAGAGGTCAGAGGTGTGACTTAGACCGTGACTTACAGTGAAGAGGTCAGTGGTTTGACACAGATGTCAGCAGTGTGATGCAGAAGAGAGTGCAGAAGTCAGCCGTGTGACTTACAGTGCAGAGGTCAGTGGTGTGACCTACGGTGCGGATGTCTACGGTGTGATCTACAATGCAGAGGCCAGTGGTGTGATCTACAGTGCAGAGATCAGTGGTGTGATCTACAATGCAGAGGTCAGCCGTGTGATCTACAGTGCAGTGGTCAGGGTGTGATGCAGAGTGCAGAGGACAGCGTTGTGACTTACAGTGCAGAGGCCAGCGGTGGGGGGGGGTTCTAGTCTCAGGTGAAGCCTCCAGTCCAGCATGATGCCCAGCTGCCTCCTTGTGCCCTCAGTTCAGGACCTGCTCTTTCTCTGCTAATGATTGGGATATGAAAGCCAAAGGCCTGTTCGAACACCTTTGCTGCCTGCAGTTAACAAGATAAAATGTCTCCAATCAGGGGGCGTGGCCAGCGCGCAGGCAAGATGGACGTGTAGTCCAGGAGCTCTGCCGGATCGAGATCCCTAACCTCTTAGCACAGCCTCCCTGGTCCGGGATTCGAGCTCAGAACGGCTGCACATATCTCCGGCGGGGCGCAGCCATGTCCCGCAAAAAAAAAGAGAGCCGCCGGCCCCGCAAACTAACGGAGTTCTTCCGTCATCCCCAGCCGCGGCGAAACCAAGATGGCGGCCGCGCGGCTGTGCAGTCTGACCCGGCCCAGCATGGCGGGCAAGCGGCCATCCCCCACGACAATCCTCTCCAGCGGGTCACAACACAGACAGCGGTGTCCTTACCCCCTCCTGGACGGATGTCTGCCATATCACCGGCCTCCCCACAAGCCTCCAGCCCAGCTGTGACTCACGGCCTGAGCTCCAAGGCCTCAGATACAAGGGAGAATGAAGGCTCTCTGTCGCCCTCTGCTGATGACACAAGGGAACTGGACAGCTCATTCAATGGCTTTCCTACCTGCAATCAACCACTTTCAGATACAACACTTAAAGATATGCTCATCTCTCTTCGTAGTGCCATACATTCAAACATGGTGTCACTTATCCAAGACCTACGCTCCGAAGTCACTAGTGTGGGCAACAGGGTGGACCACATAGAAAACAAAATGGAAGAATTTGCGACTACTATCAATGAGGTCATCGACTCTCATGACCATGTGTCTGATGAGGTCCTATGGCAGAAGTAAGAGGTTCGGCCGAGAAGGCTCTACTGCACGTGGGCCACCCGTGACATTTCCCTACACACATACTACAGAGCAATAAAGTATTAAAATGAACTAGGGTCAGACTAATCCAGCACGTTAATAATCTGAGTGCCCCACTCAATATGGGCGCAAGCGGTGGCCATATTGAGTGAGGCAATTTAGACTAATAATGTCCTGGATTAGTCTGACCCTAGTTCATTTTAATATTTATTAAAATCTGTAGTATGTGTATTTTTGAAATGCCGCGGGTGGCCCACGTGCAGTAGAGCCTTCTCAGCCGAACCTTTTACTTCTAAGTAAGTCAGGTCGTTGGAGATCTCAGAAGTTGGAACTTTCGATAGAACTTTTCTCCTCCTGATTAAGGATGGGCTCGGGTGTGTTCGCAGCTCACCGGGCCGAGGCCCGCCAGGAAGCTGACAACACGCAGCGCCAATCACAGGTACTGAGACATTTTCCCCGGTCCACAGCTGCATAGATCAGGAAATGTCTCAGTGCCTGTGATTGGCGCTGCGCGATGTCAGCTTCGTGACGGGCTCGGCACGTAGAGCTGCGAACACGCCCGAGGCCATCCTTACTCCTGATGAGCTGCAGAGAGGATGGTGGCAGTGCAGTGTCTGTGCTGATGTCCCCGCCAGTGGTGTATTCTGGTTTGGGGCTGCTAGGCAAGACAAAACTCGGGCGCCCCCCCACACACTAAATTTACCCCCCTCGTCTGTGGTCTCTTGAAGGATCTCTGGTGGGCTCTGCAGGGTCTCAGGCTGCTAAGCCCACCTGAGACCCTGCAGAGCCCACCATAGACCCAGACACAGATCCTGCATATCCCCCCTGAGAACCGGTTGATTATTTTTACAGATCCTGCACAGCCTCCCCTGAGACCCTGCAATCTCAGGGGGCTGTGCAGGATCTGTGGTGGGCTCTGCCCACCATAGACCTCGCAGAGCTCACCACAGATTCTGCAAAGACCCCTTGAGACCCAGCAAAGCCCCCCACAGATCCTGCAGAGACCCCGAGACCCTGCAGGCTCTCAGGGGGGATCTGCAGGATCTGTGGTGGGCTTTGCAGACTGCAGAGCCCCCTCGTATCCTGCAGAGCCCACTAAAGGGTATTGTACAGCACACCTGAGACTCTTTGGTGGGCTGTGCAGAATCTATGCTGGGCTCTGCCAGAACAGTCCTCTTACCTTGCACGGCCTGACCTCTTTGGAACAAGGCATCCTTGTCCTCGGCGCCCGACTCAGTGTCTCTGCCCCCCTGCCTCCTCAATTTTCGCCCCCGCCTCTTCAGTCTCGGGGGCCACGCAACAAAAATTTTTTCTCCCATGGGGCCGCTTGCCACATTTCATACTTTAAAATGTAACTATATCCAGTTTAAGTACTACAGACACTAATACACACACACACACACAATAAAAGGTCCTATTCATATCTGTAGGTTTAAGTGCGATTAGGGATTCCTGCATCAGAAGCTCGCGTTTTACTGCAGCAGAAATCCCTAATCTGGTGTTTACAAGTTACAGCTGTCACCTATTCAAGTTAATGATCAGGTGACAGCAGCTCCATTTAAACACCTGCACACCGCATGTAATGGTATGTGATATGATTACATGCAGTTAGAAAACACTCTCCCTGGATGCACAAATCGATGCGTCCAGGGAGAGTGATTGATTCCTAACTGAATATAAACATATCACGTATCATTCATTACATGCGGTGTGCAGGCGTTTACATGGAGCTGCTGTCACCTGATCATTAACTTGAATAGGTGACAGCTGTCACTTGTAAATGCCAGATTAGGGATTTCTGTTGCATACGAAACTATTCTCACTGACCGCCAATGTAACGAAAGTGTTCACAATGACCGCCAATGTAACAAACGTATACACCATACACATGCTTAAACTTACCTTGTTCTTGCAGCCTTCAGGCAGTGTTTTCTTCCTCAGCGGGGGGAGGGGCGGCGGCATTGATTCGCATATTAATTAGCAGCAATATTTACATATGAATGGGTCGCGGCATATTGATATGCAAATCACAGCAGCCCATTAATATGTAAATATCTCGGCCAGGACAGGAACAGCAGCCGCCGGGGAGAGCACAGAGTAGAGAGAGCTGGGTGAGGTGTTTTTCTGGCCTCCCCCACCAGTGCCCTCTAGTGTCTATTGTGTGGTAGTGCCGGCTTGTCAGTTCCGTGCCGGCTTGTCTGACTCCCTCAAAGACGAACTTGAATGTGTGGGAGTTCCTGAAGCCCTAGAGGAACTCATAAGACTGTCTATTCAAATCAACCGATGCCTTAGGAAGCACGGACAGGAGAGGTCCAATCAGCCTCGGCCCACAACACCAAGTTTTACTCCACAATCAGCACCTGTGACCTCAGCCATGACTCCTCTGAACCCATGCAGCTGGGACTTCTTCAGGCCCCATTAACTTCTGAGGAGAGGGGGCATCGTCGTCTGCTGAATCTGTGCCTCTATTGTGGGGAAGCTGGACACTATGTACGAACTTGCCCTGCAAAGACCTGCAAGTGACTGCCCACTTTTCTAAAAACTGCTTCTACATTTACACAACCTTCATCTCATTTAGCTATCCCAATCTCTTTGCAGCTGCCAGAGGGGGTCCTTCGAGTTCAAGCCATCGTTGACTCCGGGGCATGTAGTTGTTTTATTGACCTCTAATTTGCCCTCCTGCATCATATCCCATTACAAATCAAGGTTCAAAGACTGTTCATTAAATCTGGGCCAGTCACTCAAGAAACCATTCCCATGCCTGCTATCATTGAGCCTGGCCATCACGAAGTACTCCGTCTGGATGTCATAGCTTCACCCATGTTTCCTGTTATCCTGGGCATGCCATAGTTACTAGCCCACAACCCTCAAATTAATTGGACTTCTGGGGAAGTGGTATTACAATCTACCTACTGTGTACAGAATTGCCTCTTGCCAAGCTCAGAGCAAGATCTATCCATCTGCCAACCTGATCAGAGCACCAATCCGCATTCTATGGTACCACAAGCTTATCATGGCTTCCTCGATGTATTCGATAAAAGAAAAACCGATAATTTAACCCCCTCATCGAGCATATGATTGCCCAATTGAACTGTTACCTGGGGCTACCATTCCGTTTGGACGCATCTACCCTTTCCGAACCCGAGCTTGAAACATTGAAGGAATATATTGACGAAAATTTTAAAAAGGGGTTAATTTGTCCATTGACTTTGCCGGCAGAGGGCTGCAATCTTTTTTGTAGAAAAAAAAAGGACTGTGACGGACCTCCTGGTACCCCGACTGGGTACCTCTGTCCGTAAATCAGCTTCCTCTCCGCTGGAACCCGAATTCCAGTGTCCTCAGCCCAAACCTGCCTAATTATTGGACAGAACCAAAACCTTGGGACAGAACACTAACCTCCTCAACCGTCAGACAACACCAATGTTGAGGTGGAAACCAAGATATGCTTTATTGAAGACCAGCTCAGTGTATATATACAGTTCAAGAAGTCTAAACACATAACGCAATCAAACATGAACAGTATGCAAGCAGACATCCCCTCCCCGATGCCTTAATGAATGAATAGGGAGAGAGGAGACACATGTGATAGGATTATCTCCTGAGTGTATCATAGGGTTATCTACTCATCTACACCCGGAGTCAGCTACTCCTAGAATCAGCTATCCTAATCCCATCATCAACACAATACAACAAAGGGACCAATAAACTGTAACAGTTCAGTGTCCAGAATTATCCCCCTTCAGTGCTCCTGGATTCACAGCCTGTACCTATAATAAACACAGGGTTATCCAAATGTAATGCCAGGGAAAATGTACAGTACATTCCTCCACACATAAACCTGGTAGAATGGTTAATTGCAACCCCAAGAGGTCAGAGGGGGGTCTCCATAGTTCTGGGTCCATAGTCAGTAGGAAGGAGGCTAGCCCCCAGGCTCCTCCAACAGCACCAGTGACAGTTCAGTCTGTCACATTTCTCCCCTCCCAACAGTAGACTAACCAGGTATCAGACCACCAACTGGTCTGGACCTGTGTTAGTCGGGCAAGATAAATTAAAACAGTTCTTCCAACTGGTCCGCTTGACTCTCCTGCAGGAGAGTGATGCCACCCACATCATCTCCCGGGTAAACACACTGCTGCTGGGAAACGAGGATGCTCACCTCCCCTCCCTGGAACTCCAGGTGACGCTGGGGAGAAGTGTGGGAACATTTCCAGCTGCTGGGAAGAAATGACAGCTGTACCTTCTCCCTGATGGTCCATCTGCCACTGGGGAGAGGTCGGCTACCTCCACTCCCTGGAACTCCATCTGCCGCTGGGGAGAGAGGTTAGCTACCTCCTGTAAGAACTATTGGGCCGAAAGGAACCGATTTCATAGGCCTAAACATGTCATTTTACAGAGGTGTCTATGGGCATACTAGTAGCCATTTTGTCTATGTGCTATAAGGGGAAAATAAGTTCATTCTTTTCTTGTACAGAGACCTTCACAGAGAAATTAGGAATGTTAATATAAACATTCTTCAGATCGTAAATGGTGGGGGTCTCAGACGCATATCAGTTAAAGATAGTGCCAGCCTGTGTAGGGCTTGATTGATTACTTTCTTGCCTCCCTACAAGAAATTGGAGTTTCTAAAGAGTTTTTTTTCTCTTTGTTCAATGAATTGAAGAAAGGGGCTTATTTAAAAGTGATTGATATTATCTGATCCATATTCTTTGTTTGTCACCAATTATATTTTAGTATTATTTTTGCACTGATTTTTGATAAATAAATATCTATATTTTGTATACTTTGGTACTCCTCTGGTCTTCGAAGTCAGCGCAAATGAAAGAACTTGCGTAAATTTTGATTTATGGAAATACGTTGGGAATCTCCTTAATTATAGATGTTTAATTGTTTCCATAAATAGAACTGTATATCAGAGCAGTATAAACATTCTGACACTCCATTCCCTGCATCTCCATCTGCCGCTGGGGAGAGAGGTCGGCTACCTCCACTCCCTGGATCTCCATCTGCCGCTGGGGAGAGAGGTCAGCTACCTCCACTCCCTGGATCTCCATCTGCCGCTGGGGAGAGAGGTCGGCTACCTCCACTCCCTAGATCTCCATCTGCCGCTGGGGAGAGAGGTCGGCTGCCTCTTTTCCCTGGAATGCCATCGGCCTCTGGGGAGAGAGGCCGTCTGCCTCCTCTCCCTGGAACTGTGAGGCTGTACCAGGTGCCGGGCAGAGGCTTGCAACGCTTTGCCCTGTTGCCAGCGCCTCACCTGGGGACTAAGCAAGCTGTACAACCTCCAAAGTAAAATCCATTAAATCCAGTGTCTCTGGGCATGTGGCTTCCACTGGGTCTTCATCTTCGGAAGGGAATAGCAGACCACTTTCCAGCAGCTCCCGGTAGTCCATTTCTAGGCACCACTCTCCATAGTCTGCAACCTCCCCTGACGTTTGGCTTGGATGTCCCAGAAGCGATAGTCCTCGGGACTGCCAAAATCAGCCTTCTCCCCAAACGCTTCCCACAATAAGCCGGGGCCGCAAAGGTCATCGCCTTCCGGGGAATAGTGCATGCCCGCCTTCACTTGCCACCGGTTGGCAAACCAGTATAGCGCTCGGTACTGGTCTTCGAGCTCCATCTCTCTCTGCACCAGACCCTCCACTTGTACTATCCCTTCCTCTGTGGATTGCCCGCCTAGTAAGCTGATCTGCAGATTCACCTGGTCCCCGAAGCGCTGTTGTAGGGAAGACAGGACTTCACCTCTGCAGCCATAGTAATTTTCCTGGGCTTCTTCCCACATCTCCAGCCGGATCAGGGCTCTCCATTCCAGGGCAACTCCTCCGGAACTGTCCCTCTGATCCCGGAAATGGCGGCTTCGACTTGCCGCTCAAAGTCCCATATAGGTACCTCCCCATTCAGCAGTATCCCATCCCAGCATCACCGCGGTCTGCATATCCTGATAATGGGTGATCTGCTCCTCCACCTCGGCATTGGTTATCCGGACAGCTACCTCAGATGGGTTGGCTCTGTAGATTGCCAACCTTCTCCGGACCCGGCTGCTGAACTTCTCCTCTGCCTCTCCCATGAACCTCTGGCTCCCAACTCTGCGCCAGCCCCCGCTCCAACATCGGGGAAAAGCTGTTTAGGGATGCATAGCTGGGCGACCTCTCTCTCCCTCCACGCTCGACCTGTGCAGGACCAGGTTCGTCAAGGTGCTCCGCCTCCATGGCCAATAACTCCCAGGATGCTCCTCCGGTAGTAGCTGTCTCTGTGTCCCAGTGGTGGTTTAGACTGCCCGTATAGAGAAAGCAGATCCCACCGCTGCCACCAATTGTGACGGACCTCCTGGTACCCCGACTGGGTACCTCCATCCGTAAATCAGCTTCCACTCCGCTGGAACCCATATTCCAGTGTTCTCAGCCCAAACCTGCCTAATTATTGGACAGAACCAATAACTTAGTACAGAACACTAACCTCCTCAACCGTCAGACAACACCAATGTTGAGGTGGAAACCAAGATCTGCTTTATTGAAGACCAGCTCAGTATATATACAGTTCAAGAAGTCTAAACACATAACGCAATCAAACATGAACAGCATGCAAACAGACATCCCCTCCCCGATGCCTTAATGAATGAGAGGAGACACATGTGATGGGATTATCTCCTGAGTGTATCATAGGGTGATCTACTCATCTACACCCGGAGTCAGCTACTCCTAGAATCAGCTATCCTAATCCCATCATCAACACAATACAACAAATGGACCAATAAACTGTAACAGTTCAATGTTCAGAATTATCCCCCTTCAGTGCTCCTGGATTCACAGCCTGTACCTATAATAAACACAGGGTCATCCAAATGTAATGCCAGGGAAAATGTACAGTACATCCCTCCACACATAAACCTGGTAGAATGGTTAATTGTAACCCCAAGAGGTCCGAGGGGGGTCTCCATAGTTCTGGATCCATAGTCAGTAGGAAGGAGGCTAGCCCCCAGGCTCCTACAACAGCACCAGTGACGGTTCAGTCTGTCACATGGACCACACACTGCATCCATGCGTGGACTATAGGAAGCTGAATCAGTCGATATCAAGAATCATTAGCCACTCCTATTGGTTCCCCAATTGTTCCAGCGACTCCGTTCGCCAACAATCTTTTCTAAATTGGACCTGTGGGGAGCGTACAATCTTGTTTGCACACATAAAAGGTGATTAACGTTAAACAGCCTTTCGTATACGTTTCGGACATTTTGAATACTTAGTCATGCCATTTGGCCTGTGTAATGCCCCCCGCTACCTTTCAACATTTTGTAAATTAACATTTTCGTGACTTCCTGGATTTTTTTATCATTGTGTTCCTGGATGACATCATTGTGTTCTCTTCCTCCTTGGAGCAGCATCGGGAACACGTTAAGCAAGTCCTTTCCAGACTCCGGGTACATGGACTCTATGCCAAAGCAGAGAAATGCAAATTTGATCAACAGTCGATACAGTTTTTGGGTCTGGTTATCTCTGCTGGGGGCATTGGAATGGACCCACAGAAAGTGTCTGTCATCCTTGACTGGTCCCCGCCTTCTGACAAAAAGGGGGTACAGCGCTTTGTTGTCTTTGCCAATTTTTACCGAAAATGTGTTAAGGACTTTTCCAGTATCATCACACCTATTACACAACTAAAACAAAAGAAAAAGTGGAAAAGCGCACTACAAGGGGTCACCACTAATCGGGGGGTGGTCACAGTAAATAGAAAAATTGATTAAAAAAAAAATTATGGTTTAAAATGTTTATGGTATAAAAAGTAAGTGGAACCGCTGGGAGGGAGATACATGGGTGGGGATGTGTTCGATTGCGAACATGTGTAGGTCTTTTAAACTTTTTTGGTGTCTTGAGGTGAAGTGGCAGGGCACGCTGTGTTCATAGTCACCCTTTTCTATGAGGCGTCTGTGGTCCCCAATTCTTGCACGTAAGGGTCTAATGGTGTGACCTACATAAATAAGGCCACGGACATTTGAGGCCATAGACCACGTGGTAATGGGAACAGGTTATGAATTGTTTTATGGTATAGGGATTTTGAAGATGATCATGGAATATTGTTTGCCCATGTTGAATGAACTGGCAAGTGAGGCATCTTGGTTTCTTGCAACAGAAGGTCCCTATTCTGTTATCAAAAAGGAAATGTTTTGGGTGGGTTGAGCGGTTCCACTTACTTTGTAAATGAGAGACCTATTGGATCTATAGATTAAACACCTTGGTTCCTATAGGTCTAAACGAGGAAATTGAGATCCACACCATCCTCTAGGGTAGGACATAAATACACTTTGTTGCCAGTGGATATGGTTGACAAATATTTCTTCTTTCCACCCAGTATCTTTCAGGTCTAATGTTAAGCCTTAAACACACTTTGTTGTCAGTGGGTATGTTTGAGTAGGTTCTTATACCATGTTATGGTTACATTCTTTTTCCTCTTAAACTTATTATAAATATTTTTAGGCTTGGCAACAAGCTATCTTTTAATTACAATAAACATTAAAGAATATGTTCGACATTGTTTTTATTAACATCCACTTTCTTCATGTCACGTTGTTTAAGCACGAACACTAAGACATCCACATCCCTAGATATCTTTAGATATGTTATGCATGATCTCTCCTGAGCCCCCTTAAAAGATCAGTAAGGAATGACAGTCTCGTTTTTCTGCCCGCAGCCTGCAGCCTGCCAGCCAAATTGCTCACGACATAGGGATATCATGACGAGCATGTCCCGCCCCCTTTCGTCCGGTCACCAATCACAAACAGTGGACGGCCCCGGGCTCCTCCCAGCTGTCAGATTCAAATAGATCCAATCCTTCCCGCATTTTTTCCTCCACCACAATCTCAGGCTTGACAAAGAGGCAGGAGCCTCGAAACGCGTAGCTGATTACTGTTCCACACCCCTTACTACTACCCAGTCTGACGGACTTTCGTGCTGACTGGACCCGCTCCTACCGCCACTGCTATCTGATAGTGACAGCACCGCCACAGAGCGGCTTCTCGCGCACAGCCGACAGGATTCAGCCTGGCCAGCTGTCTCCCTACGGTCGTCTACAACCCTCTCACCATCACCTCCAGGCTAATTCCCTACACATCTCCCCGATGCCACCCCCAGCCTGCTGTGAAATCCTAGGAGTTCCAGTCACATCAGTCCATTGTGACCAACCATCACAGAAACTTCACAAACGTGAGTGGTATTCTTTTCAATACAGTTAGAGCACTCTCAACCATTTTGCCTATTACACAACTAACTAAGAACCAGGGGCACTTTCAATGGACTGCTGGAGCGCAAGCCGCCTTTGATAAATTCAAAACACTGTTTACCACTGCTCCCATTCTTAAGCATCCTGATGCTACGCTAGCGTATTTTCTAGAAGTAGATGCTTCTGAAATCGCTGCAGGGGCGGTGTTGCTGCAATGCCTGGGGACCAAGTCACTCCTTCATCCTGTAGCGTTCTTTTCCAGAAAACTGAGCAATGCAGAAAATAACTATGATGTGGGTGATCATGAACCTTTAGCAATTAAATTAGCGCTGGAGGAATGGCGCTATTTATTGGAGGGGGCAGCACACCCAATAATTATATTTACGGACCATAAGAATCTAGATTATTTGAGATCAGCCAAGAGAATGAGGCGTCGACAAGCAAGATGGGCTCTTTTTTTTTTCTCGGTTTCATTTCCATATAACTTACCGACCTGGCTCCAAGAACGGGAAGCCTGATGCGCTGTCCCGTATGGTCTCCGACGTTAACTTCTGCTCTCCCGGCACCATCCTGCAAGCTAGACATTTTTTGCTCTTCCAGTGTGAACTCATTGCTCAGATCCGAGAATTGACTTCTGCGGACAGGCCTCCTAACCAGTCTCCCGAGTTGTGGTACCAGGAGCTAGGTTACTCACGCCTAGGTTACTCACACTCTCGCCTTAAAGTCTAGGGAGGACAGGCATTGTTCTACAACCTTTGCTTTCTTAAGTCTTGGACTAGAAAACATTCTGGGATCCTAGAAATCAGAGCTGCTCTGTGGTATAAATCAAAATTTGAGAGGCCAGCCCCACCTGAGGATTTTGACTTACAGAGCAGCTGATAACGAATGCGGGATACACCGCAATGCCAAATAGTCCTAATACAATGTGAACAAAGGGAGGAAAACCTAAGTTAGGTACCTGGTAACTTGGTTTCCAGGAATCTTCCAGGGCAACATCTGAGAGAAGGGATCCACCCACCTGAAAACAGGAAACACATCATCCACAATTAGAATAAAAAGGGTGGTCCCTCCTAACCACCTCAGTATTGCCATAGAACCGAAGGGCAGAAAGGACCACAGACAGTAACAATGAAATTCATGTTGAACCACACCACTCAATAAACAGGGTGGGAATCTGTGCTGCCCTGGAAGATTCCTGGAAGCAAAGTTACCAGGTACCTAACCTAGGTTTTACCCAGTCATCTTCCAGGGCAGCATCTGAGAGGATAAACTAGAAATTAGCATACTTTTTTTTTTTGGGGGGGGGACTTACTACCATGGAGGGTAACTCTGCAGTGCTACACCAAAGATTGTAACTCAGCTCAGTGACTGCCTTACAGATTTTCTCTGGCAAAAACCTAGCTCCTCTGCCCCAGATGAGTAAAGGGCCCTTATTGAAGCTAGTCATAAGCACTTCTAGAGAAAGTGCATGTCTGAAGCCACCAAACATCAGTGTTATGATGTTTGTCAGCCTGTATTAGGCCCTGAAAACAGGTCACAGATATTCTTGGATCTCCTCAAAGAGTGACAGATGTCCAAGTAGTACCAGAGAAACCTTCTAAAGCCTTGTTAGATTTAGAAGCCAACTTCTATCTGATGGAGGAAACAGGATAAAAAAAAGAGAGGGATGCTAAACCTCTGTATTGATATACATGTCAAATGTACCGCGTGTGTGGCTGTACACACTCGTCATCACCTACATAAGATGCCATGGATTATGGCCTCTCAGGAAGGAAAGTATACATATATACCTATATATGTACACTTACACCCATACATAAAGAAGGTGTATAGTTTGTTCGAGCCTTGTCTAGGACTGTTTGCTGAATGTACTTAGGCTCTTGATCAGAGACTGTCAATTCCAGGACTTCTGACCTTTTCAGAAGCCAAGGGCTCCCTGGGTAAGTAAGTTGTACCCATCCAGTTAACCCCTAAGTTTAATAAAAAATGTATTTGATCGTTCTCAGATGTTTTAGCTACTTGAGCCATTGAATGCACTCACACATCTCAAGAGTTAAGCATAGGAATTTTGTCAAGTGAGCAAAAAAATATTATTATTATTATTATTATTATACAGGATTTATATAGCGCCAAATGTTTGCACAGCGCTTTACAACATATGGAAGACATTACAATCACAAAACAAATCAAGACAAGATGGTAAGGATGGCCCTGCCCGTGAAGGTTTACAATCTAAAAGGGAGGCGGAAGTGATAGGTGGGAAGAAAGGTGAGGTCCGAGTGAAGGATGACACCTTGGATCTTGGCATGGGAGGAGGGGTGGATAGTTGTGTTAATCTCAAGGGAAAAGTTGGGGGAAGGTGCAAGGTGTAACAGGCTTAACTGACCCTCGGTTCCGGCGCAGCCTGGAGCTCCGTTGGAGATTCGTGACGTCAGCCGCAACGTCACGAGACTCCTCCCCCTCTCCCTGTTTAAACCCGGCGGTTGCACTTGCCTGGCGTTCATGCAAGTGTGTAGACGCCAGGCAAGTTCCTCCGTCGGTCTGCCACGAACTCCCCACTACTATTGGGCCGGTCAGAGCCCCTTCTCCTCTGCATCCACACGTCCTGCATGCACAGGACATCCACCAGTCTCAGGACAGCCTGTTCCCTCAAAAGCATCACTGCAGCCCCACCTGAGCTGGGACTGTCGTTCCCTCAAGCTCCACCGGAGGGCACCCTTCCCACTCCAACGCTCATCTCCACAACAGCAAGTATACCTTTTCTCATAGACTGTTGCTTAGACAATACCTGCATATTACTCACAGACACCTGCTCACCATTCCCAAAAAGCCACTTCCTCCACAACAGCAAGTATGCTTTTCATCATATACTGTTGCTTATCATATATCTGCATAACCATAGACTGTTGCTTAATTGCCGCTTGAATAATTCAAAGACTGCATTCAGTAAACCGCCAGATGATACAGGTTTATATGCAATACTAATGACTACTTAAACCAAGACTGTCTCTGCAGCTGTGATCCACAATCAGGTAAACCTGTGGGGGGCCTGAGCGGTTATACACGGGCGGGAGGAAATATGAAGAGCTCAGTTTTTGAAAGATTGAGTTTCAAGAAGTGTTATGACATCCAGACAGATATCTCAGTTAGTAGATTAGTGACACGCGAGGACACAGATAGGGTGAGTTGTGGAGTAGAAAGATAGATTGTATGTCATCGGCATATAGATGGGATTGGAAGCCTTGTGAGGTTGTTAACTGACCAAGGGAGGAGGTGTAGATAGAGAAAAGAAGGGGTCCAAGGACAGAACCTTGGGGGACCCCTACAGAAAGAGGAAGAGGAGGGGAGGAGTTAGATTTGTAAGTGACACTAAAGGAGCGCTTAGATAGGTAGGAGGAGAACCACGAGAGAGCAGAGTCTTGTAGCCCAAGTGACTGGAGTTTTTTGAGAAGGAGCAGGTGGTCAACAGTGTCAAAAGCAGCAGAAAGGTCTAATAGCAAGAGTAAGGAGTAGTGGCCATTGTTTTTAGCTGTTAGTAAGTCATTAGTAGGTTTTAGGAGGGCAGTTTCAGTGGAGTTTTGGGGGCGAAAGCCAGATTGTAAGGGGTCGAGAAGGTTGTTATCAGCGAGGTGGCGACTTAGGCCGCTGTAGATGAGGCGTTCTAGGAGTTTGGAGGTGATTGGGAGTAAGGAGATTGGTCTGAGATTATTTAGGTCGGTAGGGTCCATTGAGGGTTTTTTGGGTATTGGGGTGACCAGGGTGGAGGGAAAGATTCCAGTAGAGAGTGAGAGATTGAACATGTGAGCAAAAGAGTCTAGGATAGAGCAAGAGGGTGACCGATACAACAGAGAAAAACAGTGCAGCAGCTGTGTAGACATTGCTGGGCCTCACTTGTACTGCAAAGTGCCCTGAAGCAAGACAAAGCAACTGTGAGATAAAACAAATATCATATGGCTGGCCTATGATCCTAAGGTTTGACACTCCTCCGATACTATAGGCAGAATAGAGAAGCTGATGTATGGAAAAAACACAAGCAGGTTGTCACTTCTACATACTGACCCTGTTGGGGTAAAAAAATAGACTGTTATCGCTAAACAATGCCTAAATTACATGGGTGCAGGCTAGGGCTGACACCTTTTCTTCAAGCCAAACCCAAAACACGATAGCACCTTGCAGCAATTTTTTTTTTTTACAGAGTATACACAATGCATATATCTTGTGATTAAATAACATTTGAGTTATGTGCAATAGTGCACACCTGGATCACCTGTGGCATCTTTTGTGGGGGCATGTCAGAGGTCCCCAGATATGCACTATTAATCTCCAAAAACGACTGTACTTCACAGCCTGCCTTGAGCCATTAAGATTAATAAGCTGCGGGGGGCGTGTCTTGCTGGCGCGTTGCATGGACGCTTTAGCTTAGAACTCCGTGTGGCGACAGGCCTCGAGGCTAAATAAAACGACGATCGGGTCTTACCCGCAACGAACCGGAACCCTCCTCTACCTCCTCCGGTCCGTGGCCATTAAACGGCAGCAGAAACGGCCACAAAGGCTGACCGATTTCTTCGGCCCTTCGGGGCGACTTCTTGGCCAAGATGGCGCCGGCTCCTCCACATCTGAGCTGCGGCAGCCTCTATCTATGGGGCATCCATCTGGCAGTGCTTCTCCAGGGACACAAGCGGCGTCAGACTCCTCTACTGGCTCATCCCAGCCCGACACTCCTGCAGATCGGAGTCCAGATAAGTCCAGGCAGCGGATGACATCCCCTGGAGCTGGCCAGGGGGAGGTAAGCCTGCTCAATACATCCCTAGATGACACAAGGGAGCTGATTGTACCTATTGATGCCTATCCCATAACACACCAACCCATATCAGATTCTACACTTAAGGACATGTTGGTATCCCTGCTGAGTTCGTTAAACTCAGATATGCAGTCCCTAATCACCCAATTAAAATCTGATTTACAACAAGTGGGTGATAGAGTGTCACATATAGAGGATAAGATGGGAGAGTTCGCCACTACCTTCAACGACTTGGTCGATGCCCACAATACCAGGGAAGATGATTACGAGTGGATAAGGGCCGAACTGGCTGACCTGGAGGATAGGTCTCACCGTAATAATGTAAAAGTTTGTGGCATGCCTGAATTGGTCGCTCAGACAGACCTGATGGCGTATGTGCAGGAGCTCATGCATGTAATCATGCCAGACACTCCTACAACTGAATTGATCATAGACCGCATACATTGCCTGCCTAAGCCGCAAAATATCCCAGAAAAGCTACCAAGAGATGTGCTGATGCGGCTGCACGTTTTTCATGTAAAAGAACAATTTCTCAGGCTGGTGAGGGACCCCTCCAAACTCCCTGAAAGCTACTCCCTCCTCCAATTCTACTCGCATCCATCCCAACATACTATGGTGTTTCGGAAACGGCTTGTGCCAGTCACTAGAGCTTTGCGTGACCACCAAATCAGGTACCGTTGGGGCTATCCGGCCAAACTCACAGTGTCCAAAGAGGGAGAGTCCTACACGCTGTTTTCCTTGGAGCATGGCCTGACACTCCTGGAGAAGTGGAAGATTCCCCCTGCCCAGGATTCTGCCTCCCACCCGGCTGTGTCTCCTAGCAAGCTGGCCTCCGATTGGCGTACAACTACCCGCAAGAGAGGGTCCCAGTCGACGAAAGCTCCTGATTGAATTTGACCTGTTCTGCTACCTGCTGTTTACAAGCCTCCAGGCCCTGCTCGGCCACACTGATCACCATGTGTGATACACCCAATGCCGTGAGCAGTGACATTCACTGCGAGTTGGTCCCCAGGAGGGACCCCTTTTTTATTTCCTTGTTTTGTTTACCTGTTGTTTTTTTGGTTTACTTTTTTTTTTATGTGCCAAGTGCAGGACAGAGCAATACATTCCACGGAGGGGCACCTACCGGGTCCCGGCCTACGATGACATTACCAGCAGCGGTGAATCTGACGACCTTCGCTCCTGTATGCTTGGGCGTGAGTATGGAGCCTATACTGCTTTTCGTTAACCCCCAGCCACAATGCCTGTGGATATAATTTCCCTAAATGCTAAGGGGCTTAACCATCCGGCTAAACGGAACCAGATGTGGAAGGAGGCACAGTCCCTATCTGCGGACGTCCTATGGTGTCCAAGAGACCCACTTCTCTCTTTTACAAGCCCCATACTGCTCTCACAAGAGCTACCCGCACACGTTTTTTGCTAATTTTACGAAAAAGACCCAGGGAGTAATGATTGCAGTAATAGACTCGGTTGCCTTTTCTGCTATTGATTCATATGTAGATCCAAACGGTAGATATATTGTGTTGATTTGTAACATTGATAATGTTTTGTACACCATTGTATGTATATATGCTCCCAACATTCATCAGGTTAGATTTTTGCGTAGGGTGGTCAAGAAAATGAACACCATACGGCAAGGCCATACTGTAATTTGTGGGGACTTTAATTTGGCTCCCGACTCCATCCTCGATTCCTCCAACACCACTAGGAAATCTTCTTCAGAACTGCAGCAGCTGCTTTGCGACTAATCTTTATACATTGTGTGGCGCTGCCTCCATGCTTCTGAATGAGATTTTACTTTCTTCTCTGCCCCTCATAATTCCTACTCACGAATTGACCTCTTTCCGATGGACAAGCATACCCTGACTAACGTATCCAAATCTTCTACTCATGATATTACTTGGTCGGACCATGCACCGATATCCATGTCTATATCAGACCAGTGGAATCCTTCTAATGTATTTGTGTGGCGCAATAAGGTGCCGTTGACGCTTGTCCCCCGGAACGTAAAACTGATACGGGAAGCCCTGCAGGAATATTTTATGTTAAATGAATCTTCGGTTGAGAGTGTTTACAGCATGTAGAATGCGCACAGGGCGTTTATGCGGGGGGTACTAATGAAAATGGGTGCACAGTCCAAGAGGCAGAGGTCGCAACGTTTGAGCCACCTCCTAACTCAAATAGGGACCCTAGAAACTCGGAACAAAGCCACTCCGAATGTCACTGACGGGGCCACTCTAACAAGACTTAGACAGGACCTCCGCTTACTGCTGTTGGAACAGTTTGACAAACAAAACTCTTTCAACACTTCTATGCCAATGGTAGCAGGGCGGGGAAACTGTTGGCTACCCGGATTAAGACCCTACGCAATAAAACTAAAATACCGTTCCTAGTACACAGACTGACTGCCCTACAGCTCCAACAACTAAATGCCCCTATTTCTCCCTCTGAACTACTGAAGACGATCAAAACACTCCCAGTTAATAAATCGCCGGGGCCAGATGGCTTCTCGAGCGAATACTACCAGTGTTACGCTACTAATCTAGTGCCTTACTTAGTGAAGCTGTTTGCTGCGGCCGCCACCTCTGCCCCTTTTCCACCGGAAATGCTATCAGCCACAATTGTTACTTTACCGAAGCCAGGGAAGGACCCGGTGACGCCGGCAAATTTTTGCCCTATATCTCTCCTGAACACTGATGTTAAATTGTATGCAAAAATTCTAGCAAATAGACTCCGAGACACTGTGCCCTCACTAGTGCACCCGGATCAATCCGGCTTTATTAAGGGTAGGGGGGCCCCAGATGCCACACGCAGAGCTCTCAACATTATACACCATGCGGGGGGTTCCACTGTACCTTCTCTCCTTTTAGTGTTAGATGCCGAAAAGGCGTTTGACCGGGTGCACTGGGGCTACCTAAGGCAGGTATTAAATAAATTTGGATTCAGCGGGTGGATACAATCAGCCATCTTGGCCCTTTATTCCAATCCCTCAGCCAGGGTCTTCACCATGGATGCATTTTCCGCACCCTTTTCCATTACCAATGGAACTAGGCAGGGCTGTCCCCTATCCCCTCCAAAATTTGATCTCGCCATAGAACCCCTGGCCGAAACTGTAAGAACCCACACTCTCATAACGGGGTTCAAATTTGGGAAAAACACCCACACTATTAATCTTTTTGCGGATGATGTGCTTCTCCTGCTCACGAATCCTGTGTCCTCAATGGCTTCGGTATCTTCAGTCCTCCATGCTTTTAGCAGGGTGTCTTATTATAAGGTGAACGCTTCTAAATCTCAAATTTTAGATTTGAGAGTCAACCCTCGGACCAAAAGCATACTACAGTCTTGCTACCCTTTCCAGTGGTGCTCTAAGGGGATCTCATATTTAGGCACTACCCGAACGGCTAAGATATCTCAGGTCTTCGAGGCCAACTATTTGCCTCTAGTGTCCAGGTTACGGTCACAACTCCAGAGTTACCAGAGACACATTTTGTCTTGGTCGGCTAGGCTGGCAATTTTCAAGATGATGGCACTATCCCAAATACTGTACCTTTTTCGCACCTTGCCGCTACCCCTACCAGTCCACTTCTTCAACACTCTCCACACCTTGATGCGCAGTTTTATATGGCAGGGCAAAAGACCTTGGTGTGCCCATTACATACTTATCAAACACAAAAAGGTGGGAGGTCTGGGGGTCCCAGATCTGTGGGATTATTACTTTGCTGCCCTCCTCGACTAACTGCAAGCCTGGCTACAGCCAGCCCAACACAAATTGTGGTGCGAGGTGGAAGTGTTGTTTATCCCACAACACAGCCCACATATATATTTGATTGTACATGCACTGCCCAAGGACTTAGTAGGCACCTTCTTGCCCATGACTCGAGCTTCCCTAGTGGCATGGCAACAGCTAATAAATGAAATCTCGATGGCGGAACCACGAACGTCTCTGGATGTTCCACTTGGGGCGCTATACTTCTTCCCTTTAGTGCTTTGTCCAGATGGATAGAACGGGGCTTGACTCTGGTTCGAGACCTGCTTGATGGGGAATACCTGAAACCCTTTCTTACTTTACGCGAGGAATTTAGCATACCGGCAGGGGACATGCTTCTATACCACCAATTAGCTCACCTTTTGCGAAATACATCTCTGAGGGAGTGTAGGATCCCAAGCTCAGCCGGGATCCTACACAGAGGGATATCACTGTTCTATGGAGCCCTAAATAACAAATTAGTGTTCGCTAAATCTAGCCCAATAAGACAATGGGAAAGGGACCTCCAGTCCTCTTTCTCACCCCGGCAATGGACTACAGCATTCGCATACACCCATGGGGCTACTAAATGTGCGGACTTATGAACCCTGGGGCACAAAATCACCCTGCAGTGGTATTTTACACCACTTAAGCTTAGCAAAATGTATCCAGCTACCACGGCGGAATGCTGGAGACAATGTGGACGAATAGGGAGCTTGCACCACATCCTGTGGGATTGTAGATGTCTGAGGACTTTCTGGCACCAGGTATTCCAGAAGATCTCACAAACCACGGGATTTATAGTGCCGCCCTCGCCCGAACTGGCGATCCTATCGTTGGGTATTGAAAATATCCCACCCTAATATAGGATTCTAGTATCTCACATCCTGCTGGCGGCAAGGTTGACCATAGTGCGCCTCTGGAAAAGCTTAGTTGCACCAAATATATCTGAGACTGTAGCTATAGTGAATCTATACTGCCAATACGAGAGGGTCATGTCATTCCAAGATGGTTCCACGAAACGATTCTATACTGCCTGGTCGTCCTGGCAAAGGTAAACAACATATCAAACCCTAATGCACGAATAGATATGTGCTGCGTGTCTTGAGTACTTGGCTCCCCCTTACCCTTTCTTTCCCTTGTCTCCCCTGGTTGTATGTCCCTTTCCCTGTTTTCACTTTTCACTCCACATCAGAATAAGTATAATGTTGAGACGACGTTGGAGATATTCATGTAACATGTGAGCACAAGAGCTCAAATTGTATCTTTATTTTTCGCAACGTGTAAAGTATTGCATGTCTTGTTCAATAAAAAAGATTGCATTTAAAGATTAATAAGCTGCATACACCCAATCTATAAAGTGTTAAACAAAAAAAATGTGTATATGGTGCCATGCTCCCAATACCCACAATCACTCAAAACTATTTACCACATGTATCCTTGTATAATGAATTACATAAATCACTGTGTATTCCGAACTCAATTGGTAGAGCCATGTATACCACCCTGCCGCAATGCAATTAACTGAAAAAACATATTTACATTTATAGTGCAATCGCAAAAATTACATTTACTAAAAAAAAAAGTATTTTTCACATTTATAGTGCAATCCAAACACTTATAAAGGGGTCCAATTAGTGCCGTCTGGTGTACGTCTTCAGTTAGAGGTTTCCACCATCATTTCTCATCCACACTCTGTCTTCAAAACAAGGTGCCACTACCTCTCCTCGTGTGTTATATCCTTAAGGAAAACTGCTCACCTATTCCACAGACCTCGGGAACAAGGTCTGGATATAGCTGTTCCTCTTTCACCCTCCGGTCGGGGTGGACTCTTCACCTTTTTGTGAATAACCCTGGAAATGTTCTAACACCCAGTAATACTCACCGTCATGGTGGTCCCAATCCTTTTTGCTGGCTGAGGATGGGGGTGTTGGTGCTGGAGATGCACGCACATAGTGTGTGTGGTGGCGGGGAGGAGGTTGCTGGTGGAGGCGTGCAGGAGTAACATTGAAGCTCTGGCCGTTGTTGTCCCGTCCAGCAGTGACATCACTGGTTGCCAAGAGCTGGACGGGACGGCGGCCGGAGTGTCTCAGGTTGCTGAGAGCTGTATGGCCCTTGCACCACCTTCCACCCAGCTCTTAGCAAGCTCTGGCACTCTGGTTAAAAAGGGGGCAGCAGGCACCCAGTAAAAATTATGCCATGCCGTTCCCCACCCCACGTGATCCTGAGAGACATCGCTTAAGGCAACAGCCTCAGGCTGCATCTTTATAGGGATGGTGCTGCTCACCATAATTTGCAGTCCCATGACAGTCCTCCAATCTTCAGGGCTCCAATGTGGGTACTTCTACCAGTGCCCACTTCCATCCTGATTAAGTGCACACTGATCCTGCACTGATTATGTGCAATGATGTCAATGAGTGCAGACTTGGGTGATCCGGTATGCGCGTTGTGCACAATTGCACACAGCGATTGCCGTGCTCCCCCATTGTACCTTTTTTTGAGACACAAGGCTGTTTTAGCCGCGATTGTGTTCAGTTGCACGGGTGGAATTGCGGCAGGAAATCGTGCAGCCATTAGAAAATAATGATACCGCCAGCTCGATCGTCGGTAGTGGGCAATTATGTGACCACACGGCAATCTGCGCGGTATCATGCACGATACCGCGCAGTGATCGTTACTTTCGACCTACTGGACAAAATAACAAGTTCACTTTACAGAAGGGACTTTAAGCATGGTCAATCTGCCTTCAATGTTCTTCCCAAACTACTGTCAGCCTGCCCACTACTTTTAGGTAT
Organism: Nanorana parkeri; assembly: GCF_000935625.1. NCBI lineage: Eukaryota > Metazoa > Chordata > Amphibia > Anura > Dicroglossidae > Nanorana > Nanorana parkeri. Next base: position 7,211 of record NW_017309091.1, on the reverse strand, counting down.
AGAGGAACATGTGAAACCCCTCTACCTCCCAGTAATCCAGTGATCAATTCCTGAGCCAGTGCTGCAAAATGGGGGAAAACAGAGGTCCATAGCTGTTTAGAAGCTTAAAACTCAAAATCAAACCTCACACACGACGGGGTGCCAGACTTTTCTCCCGCTGCACTCAATGGGACTTCTCGCAGGTTCCTACGTCACTACTGGGTCCTAAAGTGACACAGGAATTCCACAAGCTCTGAAGAGTTAAATGCTGAAGATGCCGAAATCCTCTAAGCACTGCTGAAGAGGAGAGGAAGAGGGAGGGACAATTAGGCACAGCGAGAGGAGCCGACAGCAAGAGCCGACAACTGACAGCGCCTGGCATACAAACACACTGCTTTGATTTTCGACTGTATAACATTTCCCTAAAGCATGTGCCTGAGCATGCAAAATGCCTTCTGAATGCTGAGAGCAGTCAGTATTCCTAAGCCATTCACACGCAGGGCGAATACAACCTTGACATCCTCCCTGATATAAGGCCAATTCTCCTTTGTGAAATCGAACAGAAGTCGACCACCTGAAGCCATGCTTGAGGTGGATACAAGACACAGCTAGTGATATTCATGGAATAGCCTGAAAAAAAGCTATTCCCCATTGAAGACCCCTAACAAAACATATGCTGTATACAGCTCAATAGATGTTTAAACTGTATGCGTCCAGTAAAAGGATGCATTAACAACGTCCTGTCCAGGGGAACCCCCATATGGTGATCTTAAGCCAACCAGGGTTACATAGTAGGTGCCCGTATACATAAGGAAGGCGGCATACAGCTACATTCATACTTGCCATTTGCACTCCATGCCTCCATGTGCAGAGAAAAAATCTGGCCAGCAAGGTGACCAAAATTATGCTTCTATCTGCGTTAAGGACTTATGCACGCATGCATTTACATGCATATGCATCTAGACGCATCTAATATTCTGCCATCAACTGACTTACATGTGTTTACACATGTTGCGCTGAAATGTGTTTACATGTGTCTGCAACAAACAAAAATCAACATGAAAACCTGGATACAACTAACCTCTGTCTTTCACAAACATGTGTAGACAAATTCATAGTAAGTCTTAGTTGTATGTATACATATACACCAGCACTTTTTTTTTTTTATATAGCACAACGCATGTAATTGACTTTATCCACCATATAACTTCTGCAGAGCTACCACACACTTCTGCTATATTAAAAGATGATAGGCAAGGATTTCTGGCACAGAAGTGAAACATTATTAGCCGTCTTCCCCCGGGAGAGACAAGCCAGCATTTTTGCTCTTACAATGCTCTTTCATCGTATGCTGCACATACATATATATATTATATACACAGAATATAAACACACACACACACAATAGCGCAGTCAAACTGGCCGTAACACTGACGCTTATCTGGGGTTATACCCCTCCTGTAGTCAGAAGGGTCGTTCCCCTGAGGAGCAGACCCACACAGGTGAGACTAAAGGTGTCCATACACTCTACAGCCCTGGCAAGATGTTTGTCTTGCAAGGGTTATAAAGTACTTAAAAAAACGTACAATCTGCCCATCTTGGACAGGCAGATCATACTTGTGATCATCGCAAGCTTGCCCCCCTGAGGGGCGGGCTTCCGATGACTGCAATGCTGAACTGGCAGTGTGCGCGTGCACACACCGGCCCGTTCGGCAGCCATCTCTCGATCATGTTAAAAACCAACCGAAAATCGTACGATTCTCAGCTGGTTTTCCAACATGCTCGAAATACAAAAGTCATGCGACCTTACATTAGAAACGGTCGCACGCCTTCCATACACTGCACAATTCTCGTACGATCGCGGGATACGAGAATCGTGCAGTGTATGGGCACCTTGAAATCCATTGTTAATCCTCACCTGAGCAGTTTAAGGAACCATAGAGGAGTCCCCTAACCTTTCGGTAAAGGCAGCACAAGCTTCTGCTATATTATAGGCGCCTCTGTATGTAGCCTTTTATCCCCCCCAAATATTCATTATTAGTCGTCTCAATCCGGTGGGATAAAGTAATAGCATATCAGCTTATTTGTTTCATCAGCGTATGCCGAATACCTAGAGCCTTATCAGGTTTTAACCCTAGAGGGAAAAATGAGGCTCCAGTGATAAAGAAAACCAAATATATATAACAGTGCTGCCCAAGTGGTAGGAAACCTAAGATTGTCTGGAGGTGTCCACCAGTGCTGTTAGAATGGTCAATCACCTGTGTAGCAGATCCACCCAGGTGAATTGAAATTCACTGGGCAAAACTCACCTGAGTAGTGAGATAAAATTTGGTGAAGCCAGGAACTGCAGAAAAAATTCCCTATTACTTCTACAAAGGTAGAGCAGGCTTCAGCTATAGTATAGATGCTGTGCAAGGATCTCTATGCGTTGGTTCTCATCACAGCAACAGAGTATATTCAATTATTTGACTATTCAGCATATGCCGAATACATAGAGCTTTATCTAGTTTGACCCCAGTGGGAAATCAATGCTTTCTTATACAAGGGCTGGAGATTATCACCAGTGCAGACAGCAAAGCCATTCTCCTGTGGAGCAGCCCCACCCAGGTGAAATTGGAAAATGAGAAAAACCTCAACTTACACCAAATACATAGAGCCTCGCCAGGATTAACCCTAGTGGGAAAACAAAGCTCTTGTAACATAAGGGCTAAAATATAACCGTGTCAGTAATTGCTCCAGATTGACTGGAGGTTTCCACCTGTGCAGACAGCCAGTCATTCACTTGTGCAGCATCCGCCTCATTCACCTGTGGTCAAGGTAAAATGGTCTATCTGCAAAGCGTGTAATTTGCACCTTTGCACCTTTGTCTGCTTCTCCAGCTAAAACAGGGTGATTCAGTCGCCACCTCAACACATTCAAGTGAAGAAAAGGGAATAGGAATAAAAATAAAGCATTCCGTGTCTTAGCCCCACAGAAAACATGTCTTAGGATACTGTATACATGCCGTCTGTTTCACCAGTACGTTGTCTGCAGGCATAAGAACGTGGCTGAGCACCACAAAGCACACCGCATTACCTCCTTCAGAGTGTGCAGTCTTAGGATTACTATGACACTGCACTGCAAGGAATACTTTGCAGTACAAAAGGTGTACATTAGAGGGGAGAGGGCAGCAAAAGTCTAAAGAAAAAAGGTGGAACAGCCAGGCTGCCCTAAATAAGATACTGCCAGGATCCATCCCCAGTCCCTGGGGAGCCAGATCCTGTCTGTGTGAGAGAGATATGACCATGGACACTCTCTCATGCATGCCCCTGCTTGGAGATACACAGATCTGACAGAAAGGCTTGGCCCGGAAATAAAAACATTTTGTCAATGCAGGAAGCACATATTAGGGTGTGTTGGCTTCAGCTGGCAGGGGCTTATCCTCTGTGGCCTATAATTATGCCAAAAAAGGGAAGGGCTCAGAGCCTGCCACCCGAGACCAATCTGCCCCCACATGGAAAGAGACCCATTGCGAGGTGCATAAATTAAGCCAAGTACCCTTTGCCCCACCAAAGCAGGCCCCCAGAGCAAGAAGGGTACAGGTAGGGGGGACTTGTCAACTGTAGACCCACCTACCTTGGAGCTGGTGCTTTGAACCCCCAGAATGGGAGAAGCAGCCTGTGATGGTGTGCACACCCTTGCCGTTTGTACTCACGCTCCTGCCCCACTCCTGGCGCCCCTGCTTGCCGTTGTGGATTGCCGACAAGGCACAGTATTCGTGTCCTGCTGTGACCCAGCTCATCTGCCGGCCAGAGAGCTCAGCGGGTCATCTGTCAATTCCTCTAGAAGGACACTCTGGGGACTCCATCTGGAGTCACTATGCCAGCAAGGATAGTTGCCATCTCCTTCAATTATGGAGGGAAACCTCTGGGCAAACAGTTTTTGTAAGAACTTTGGGGGAACCAGTCCTGGGTAAATGTCCTGTGCATGAGGCCCTCTAGGTTCACTGTCCTGCGAGTGAGAGCCGCATGCCTCAGGAGGCCCCTGCTATCTAGCACGATAGGCCTGAAGTAAAATAACAAATGTTAAGATCAGGGGCGTAACTAGAAATCACAGGGCCCCATAGCAAAATTTTATATGGGGTCCTGTGATTTCTAGTTACGCCCACCTGATAACCCAAACAGCCCACTTGAGGGTGACCCTGCAGAGCCCACCATAGACTCTCTATGGTGGGCTCTGCAGGGTCTCAGGCGGGCGGTCAAGCCCTCTTACCTGTCAGCCCTGATCCTCTGTCCGCCTCCTTCTCCTCCACGATCGACTCCTCCGTCACTGGACCCCACCTCCTCGATAGCTGGCCCCCGCCTCCTCGATAGCCAGACCCCGCCTCCTCGATAGCTTCGGAACAGGTGGCTGGGCCCGTCATCGGCAGCGATGTAGGAGGCAGGCCCCGCCTCCTCGATCGCCGGGCCCCGCCTCCTCGATCGCCGAGCCCCGTCTCCTACATCGCTGCCGATGACGGGCCCAGCCACCTCCTCCGAAGCTGCTGGGTTTCACCGACTCAGCAGCGGCTGTGAGGAGGAACGCTCCGTCAGTGACAGCCAGCAGCCTGTGCGTATTAGTGTGTATTACTAATAATGGGGTTTTTATACTTAAGTGCAAAGAATTAGGTGGTACATGCCAATGTATATTCTTTTCTTATATGTATGAAAAACTTCTGGGTCTAACTCTAAACTAAGTACCTCATTTTCAAGGAATTTAAGGAGGATTGCTAATGGCTTCTTTTAGATCTTCTCTAAGGTTGTAAAGTGAAGCGCAGACTTGAAGTCTGGCATGGTGTGATTAAGGATTGTCAAAATTTTATATTCATGGTTTTGTCCAAGGTCTGAGGTTAAAGGTTATATCACTGCCTTATCTTTAAAAATTAGTGAAAGTAAATGAAATGCTCCCAATTTTTACATAGAACAATAGCGCCCCCTGATGGTGATTGTGAGGGAAAGTCTGTAAAAAAAAAAGGGTATTTGATATCAAGTGTCACGTCAGTAATCACGTGATAGATCAAACCAAGCCCACACCTCAGGGGGGGGATAAAGAGAGGGGACCAGGAGCCCAAGGGGGATTCGAATTCCATCATCAGAGAGAGTCGAACAAGACAAGGCAGTAAGCAAATACATTCCAAGGGTATAGGTCAGAAGCTGAGGACGGCTGTCCCAGGAAAATGAACTAAAGAGAACCTGACTATCCCTGGTTGCTGAGCATTGACTGCTGACTTCTTCCAAAACAACTAAGTTTAAATTGCTGGTAAAGTATACTTTATATCTGTATATTAGGCAATTCATCAGCCACATATATATATTCGGGTAAACCATTAAGTTCTTGTAGGATCTAGATTGATATGAGATAATTTTTAACTGCAGTAAAAATTGTGTCTTTCAATCTGGGGAGATAATTATATACTTTTGTTTTATACATTTGTATAATCTCCAGGAAACTGATTTTAGTTTCTAGTCAATGGTCTAGTCTGATATATATATATTGAATTAAACTGGTGGTAATTTTTCTCCACTTTGACTGGTTGTCACGGACATTCCCAGCTGCAGCGCCTGGCCCGCAGATCCCGGGCCCTCCTCCAGCTCAGACGTCACGGAGTGACGTCACGCTCCGCCCACGCCCGCCGGCTCCCTCCTTAAAAGCGAGGGAGATTCAATTGCTCGGCGTTCAGTCAATGGATAACTGTACGCTGAGCAATTGCTCTCATACTCCCAACTGAACTGCCACAACCTGCTGGTTACAACCGTGAACCCTCACAGGAGTGAAGAAATCGAGCGTCCGCACAGCTTACCTCTCTCCCGTCTGGCAAGGACTGCACTGCTCAGCTCAAACTGCAAGTATTCCGGATTACAGCCTTTGATCATTGTATAGAGATACACTATCGCCATCTGCTGGTTCAACCATATATTGCACCCTCCTATACAACTGCTTGTAATCTGGACTATCATTGTGCATAGGTGCAGCTTTCTCCAGGCAATTGCGCAGGGGTTCATTTCATAAGTTGTGCTGAGTTATAAATTAACCCTTGGTTGTGGGTACTGTATTTTGAGTACCAGTGTATGCGGTAATACACTGGTAAATCTCCCTATTGTTTTCAGTGGTAAATGATGCTTGTGGGAACTGCGCCCCCTCACTACACCTAAGAGGGTTAAAGCAGCATCCCCAATCTGAACCACTTCCTTATCACATTGGGGAAAGCCCTGAAGTTCCTTCTTGAGCTCCATAGGAAAGGGGTAGAGTGTTACACTGGTCTGGGCTTTTTGCCAGCCCTGTGCATGATGGGATA
>NW_017309091.1:0-201 GCF_000935625.1 Nanorana parkeri | reverse complement strand
GAATTGCAGAATATGTAAATTATATTTGGTCTGATGAGTCACGTGTTACTGGATATCTCTATCACTAGCTGAAGCTAAAACAAAGAAAGATAAAGATCTGCTGGTACTTAAATCGTGGCCAGAATTTCTTTATGTAATATGTGAATTGGCAGAACAAATGAAAAAAAGCAAAATATGAAACCAGGCGAAGGGCTAATAATG
>NW_017309090.1:96342-101496 GCF_000935625.1 Nanorana parkeri | reverse complement strand
ATGTAGTGTCAATGAAGTGTGTCGTGAGATTATGTAGTGTACAAAAGTGTCTGTCCCTTGTCGCTTATATACCAAAATCGACGTTAACGATTGGTCTATCCTATAAGGCCATATACTCTGTAAGCATATTCTTAACTTATTTCTGACGTCACGACTACTATACTTCTCTATATGGCTTCACGAAAACTACTTTAGTCATGATTTCTAAATGTCATGTACAACTCTATTTAAAACACAGAACCTTGTTCTTAAACCACTCCCATAACAGCTGCTTCTTTACTAGTTCTTCACAAATTCTGACATAGCTTCTCAAGGGCAACCACTAAAAAGATATGTCTGTTCAAAGTCATACATCTTCATTTTAACGTACGAGGTTACTTGTAAATATATGTGCATGGGCCCATACTATAATTCCCTTTAAGCCAATTAAAATTTGAATCTAAGTATTTTACAGTACTCGTACTTGATACCAAAAAAAACAGCATCAGTGCATCCCTAGTCTTCTGTGACTGTAGATACACTCTAAGCAGTCTCACATTGCTCTAAATCTTTGTACAATGGATATTTTTTTTAACTGTTATCGCTATAATCATATTTTGAATTGTAACTAAATATCAAATATTTATTATGTTTACAGACATAAATGAATGTAAACAAAAGCCTGACATTTGTGAACCTCATGGTGATTGTGTGAACACAAATGGATCATATGAGTGTGCCTGCTGGGAAGGATTCAGGGACATCTCTAATCGGTGTACAGGTAATATTGTGGAAATCACATCATCAGCTGTCACCTGTATAGTGTTCGGATTTCCTTTGTTGCCTATTAGAAGGCTGGAAATATCTGTTTCCTGAGCACTAAAATGAAAGGTTTGAGTTGAGGTAGAAGGGCTGAGCACCACTATGGAGAAGGGAGGTGGAGAAGCAGAGTGGGACCATGCAAAATGGAAGCAGGGGAGATGAGCAGTACTATGGAGAACAAAGGTGGAAGAGATGAGCAGCACTATGGAGAGAGGAAGTGTGGGGGAGATGAGCAGAACTATGGAGAACAAAGGTGGAAGAGATGAGCACCACTGTGGATATAGGAGGTGTAGAGGAGAGGAGCACCACTGTGGACAGAGGAGGTGTGGAGGAGATGAGCACCACTGTGGATAGAGGAGGTGAAGGAGATGAGCACCACTGTGGATGGAGGAGGTGGATGAGATGAGCGTGGCTATGGAGATGGGTGGTAGAGGAGATGACTGAGGTGAAAAGGGAGGTGGAGGACATAAGCACCACTATGGAGGAAGGAGGAAGATAAAATGAGTCCCACTATGGAGGGGATATGCAGAGAAAACCTCAATGGAGAGGGGAAGGCAGAAGAAATGAGTGCAGCTATAAAGAGGAGAGGTGTTAAGGGGCTGGAGGACCAAAGCTATGAGACAAGTTTGCTAAATTTAAACTTGTTCACGCTAGAAGTGAGGAGATTAGGAGGGGGACATGATTTTGATGTACAGATGTTGGGTGGTGATGGATGGCAGGTTTTAAACTAAACTTCAGCATTAGTCTGACATTGCTCTAAATCTTTGCACAATGGATATTTTTCAGTTGTTATCTGTAAAATCACATTTATAATTGTTACTGAACATTAAATATTTATTCCGTCTACAGACATTGATGAATGTAAAGAAAACCCCGACATCTGTGGTCCTAATATGGATTGTAATAACACAATGGGATCATATCGGTGTGTCTGCAGGGAAGGATTCCAGAACATCTCTAATCAGTGTACAGGTAATATTGTTGAAATCACTTCATCAGCTGTCACCTGTATAGTGTTCAGATTTCCTTTGTTGCCTATTAGAAGGCTGGAAGCTCTGTTTCCTGAGCACTAATATTACAAGTTTGAGTTGAGGTAGAAGGGCTGAGCACCACTATGGAGAGGGGAGGTGAGAAGCAGAGTGGGACCATGCAAAATGGAAGCATGGGAGATGAGCAGCACTATGGAGAACAAAGGTGGAGGAGATGAGCACCACTGTGGATGGAGGAGGTGGATGAGATGAGCGTGGCTATGAAGATGGGAGGTAGAGGAGATGACTGAGGTGAAAAGGGAGGTGGAGGAGATAAGCACCACTATGGTGGAAGGAGGTAGATAAAATGAGTCCCACTATGGAGGGGCTATGCAGAGAAAACCTAAAGGGGGGGGGGGGGGGGGGGGGCAGAAGAAATGAGTGGAGCTATAAAGAGGAGAGGTGTTGGGGACGTGAGGTTTACCTGGCAGGATTTAAACTAAACTTCAACTTTACCTCATCAATGTCCTATTGGTGTCATTGGGTAAAGGGCCCCAATTCATGAGTGTCAGTGAGTAATAGGGCCCCCATTCACTGGTTGTCAATGGTTAGTAATAAATGGGGCCAAAATGTAATAACACAGGGCCCCCTTGCTGACTTTGCCTGTCACTGTCTTCTGTAGGGTGCCGATACCAAGTATTTCGGCGAGTACTCGCCCAAATGCTCCCGGTACTTATCCAATACCGGAACTTCTGGTATCAGAAAGCCGGGCTGCGAGTCATTACACTCCCTCATTACTTGGTCGCGAGGGAGCAAGGAGCCAGCTTCCCGGCCAATCAGGAAGCCGGGCAACATGTAATGACTCACCGCCCGTCTTCCTGAAAGTCGGCTCCATGCCTCACAGCTCCCGGGAAGGTAATTTCTATCCTCTGGTGCAGGTACTGTTAAGACTCACAAAATAATACCAACTGACTTGATGTGACATTCTTAGCTATTTTGAGCCTGGCCAATCAGGAAGCCGGGCGGCGATTCATTACCCGCCCCCCGGCTTCCTGATTGGCCAGAAAGCCGGCTGCATGCTTCCTCTTCACCTGGTGACGAGGGAGCATAAAGCGGGCTTCCCAGCTAATCAGGAAGCCGGGCGGCGTGTAATGACTCCTTAATAGGTTTCCTTGATGGGATTTTTCGGTATCAGCGAGTATGGAAAAAAATATATCGGTACTCTTACTCAATACCAACAATACGGCATCAGTGCATCCCTAGTCTTCTGTGACTGTAGATACACTCTAAGCAGTCTCACATTGCTCTAAATCTTTGTACATCGGATATTTTTTTCAACTATTCACCTCCATCATGTACAGAAAAGCCTGACATTTGTGAACCTCATGGTGATTGTGTGAACACAAATGGATCATATGACTGTGCCTGCTGGGAAGGATTCAGGAACATCTCTAAACAGTGTACAGGTAATATTGTGGAAATCACATCATCAGTTGTCACCTGTATAGTGTTCGGATTTCCTTTGTTGCCCATTAGAAGGCTGGAAATATCTGTTTCCTGAGTACTAAAATTAAAGGTTTGAGTTGAGGTAGAAGGGCTGAGCACCACTATGGAGAAGGGAGGGGGAGAAGCAGAGTGGGACCATGCAAAATGGAAGCAGGGGAGATGAGCAGTACTATGGAGAGAGGAAGTGTGGGGGAGATGAGCAGCACTGTGTAGAACAAAGGTGGAAGAGATGAGCACCACTGTTACTGTGGATAGAGGAGGTGTGAAGGAGATGAGCACCACTATGGATAGAGGAGGTGTGGAGGAGATGAGCACCACTGTGGATAGAGGAGGTATGGAGGAGATGAGCACCACTGTGGATATAGGAGGTGTGGAGGAGATGAGCACCACTGTGGATAGAGGAGGTATGGAGGAGATGAGCACCACTGTGGACAGAGGAGGTGGAGGAGATGAGCACCACTGTGGATAGAGGTGAAGGAGATGAGCAACACTATGGATAGAGGAAGTGGAGGAGATGAGCACCACTGTGGACAGAGGAGGTGTGGAGGAGATGAGCAACACTGTGGACAGAGGAGGTGGAGGAGATGAGCACCACTTGATGGACCTGTGTCTTTATTCAACCTCAAATACTGTGTAACTATGTATGTGTTGGGGATGTGAGGTTTACCCGGCAGGTTTTAAACTAAACTTCAGCTTTAGTCTGACATTGCTCTAAATCTTTGCACAATGGATATTTTTTCAATTGTTATCTGCAAAATCACAGTTATAATTGTTACTGAACATTAAATATTTATTCCGTCTACAGACATTGATGAATGTAAAGAAAACCCCGACATCTGTGGTCCTAATATGGATTGTAATAACACAATAGGATCATATCAATGTGACTGCTGGGAAGGATTCAGGAACATCTCTAATCACTGTACAGGTAATATTGTGGAAATCACATCATCAGTTGTCACCTGTATAGTGTTCAGATTTCCTTTGTTGCCTATTAGAAGGCTGGAAATATCTGTTTCCTGAGCGCTAATATTAAAGGTTTGAGTTGAGGTTACATAGTTACATAGTATTTGAGGTTGAATAAAGACATTAGTCCATCAAGTCCAACCTATTAGGATCTCATTCTAGGAGTACCCGTACCCCTGTATATTACGGTCCCTTAAGAAATCGTCCAAAAGTTTCTTGAACAATTCCACATTATTTGCTGAAATCACCGCCTGTGGCAGTGAGTTCCAGACCCTAACTGATCTTACTGTGAAGAACCCCCTTCGCACCTTGTGCTGGAATTTTTTTCCCCCCAATTTTAGGTTATGGCCTCTAGTTTTTGTAACTACAAGTATTCAAAAAATCAAGCACTCAATATATCCCAAACAGTTCAAATCCCAATTTTTTACGCCACTTAGCTCCCAGGCAATTTGTTCGCCAAGCCCTGTGTGAGCAAGCTCAAAATGAGTGATGCACTAGTGGTAGGTAGAAGGGCTGAGCACCACTATGGAGAAGGGAGGTGGAGAAGCAGAGTGGGACCATGCAAAATGGAAGCAGGGGAGATGAGCAGTACTATGGAGAGAGGAAGTGTGGGGGAGATGAGCAGCACTATGGAGAACAAAGGTGGAAGAGATGAGCACCACTGTGGATAGAGGAGGTGGAGAAGATGAGCACCACTGTGGATAGAGGAGGTGGAGGAAATGAGCACCACTGTGGATAGAGGAGGTGGAGAAGATGAGCGTGGCTATGGAGATGGGAGGTAGAGGAGATGAACTGAGGTGAAAAGGGAGGTGTAGGAGATAAGCACTACTATGGTGGAAGGAGGAAGATAAAATGAGTCCCACTATGGAGGGGCTATGCAGAGAAAACCTCAATGGAGGGAGGGGGGGGGGGG
>NW_017309090.1:94221-95701 GCF_000935625.1 Nanorana parkeri | reverse complement strand
AATGGAGGGAGGGGGGGGGGGCAGAAGAAATGAGTGGAGCTATAAAGAGGAGAGGTGTTGGGGATGTGAGGTTTACCTAGATTTAAACTAAACTTCAGCTTTACCTCATCAATGTCCTATTGGTGTCATTGAGTATAGGGCCCCAATTCATGAGTGTCAGTGAGTAATGGGGCCCCCATTCATTGGTTGTCAATGGTTACTTACCTGAAACAAGGGCTTCTCTGGACATGCCGATTCCCAAATCCTCTGTGCCGAAACTTTGAGGGTACCATCAGTTATCAGCCACAGACCCAGACCCCAGCCATGGTACTTTAACCACTTCAAGACCAGGTGTTTAGACCCCCTTCCTAATTCTTTTTTTATGTGTATCTTGAAATTTGGGGGGGACTTAATTTTTTTTTTCCTTTTTTTTTTTTCCCCACTAAACTTTATTGCTTTGCCAAACTTATTTGGCCACTTCATATCTGGGCCCCTACCTGTAAAGGGCCCTAGGATCCCAGGGTCCACTTTGCATTTGTTACAGGTTATATGGCTGACATGTCCAGCACTGGGGTACAGTCTCCAGCACCCACAGAAAATCTAACTACAGAGATTTGTCTATTGGACACACCCACTCAGCTACGTCTATTCGTACCTACCAAAAAATTTAACAAATTACCATAATATCAAATAAGAATACAGACTGGGATGTTTGGGGGATATTAGCACATATGGTGAGCGCTTTAAGGACACAGTCCACTTGCAATATTTTCTTTTTCACTACCTCCGGGCCGGCCGTAGTAAAAAAACACGGGCGGCGGGAGCTCTCTAGATCTGAGCAGGCGTCTTTAGACGTCCGCTCAGACGCGCCCCCTCGCGCCCCGGTCCCCTCTCCTCTGCAAGAATGCGGAAGTGTTGTATATTACATCACTTCCGCATTCTTGTGTCACTCTCCAGCTTCAGAAGCTGGAAAGAAGCTGATGGAGCAGATCTGTGCTTCATCAGCTTCTTTTGGGGGGTCCTAGGTGACATTAGGGGTCTTGGAGGGCCTGGTAGCCCACTTTTATTGAAACGAAAGTTCCCACATGCATCTTGGATACCCTCGCAGGGGTTATTCTGTACAGCATCCATGCACTGCTGGCACAACAATGCAAGCATTGCCTCCTGGTTTCCACTTTTAACATTAACACTTCTGACCCCCCAGTCTTCTCTGTAATGCTAACCAAGCAAAACAAATGGCAAACACACTCATAACCAGCTGTAAAGCAAGGTGCACATGGAAGGGCTTTATACAGTACAACAGCAAAAAGTTTCCCAGCGCACTCACCAGCCAGCATGCAAAAAAAAACTTTTAAGTCTCCATCTTGGAGCACATGCAGCAAAAGATAAAGTTGGGTGCAGGTTTGTCAGGAGGTAGCCCAACCCCCTTAAAGGTACAGGGACACACAAGGGACCCCGCACACCACAACGCCAGCCGAGACCACCCCCCCCCCCCCCCGCC
>NW_017309090.1:93264-94189 GCF_000935625.1 Nanorana parkeri | reverse complement strand
AGAAGAAACTTTTTGCTGCTCTCTGTAATGCTGTCACGCACTTGTACTGGTGGCCCCTCAGGCTCTCGGCTGATTCCGCTTTGACGTCTGGGGGAGTCCTCCTGAGTTTGCTGGACAATGCACTGTGTTATCATAGTATATAGAGTGATATTGTACTATTCATTCTGTATTCTTGCTGGTGATGTAACCTGCAGTTGCGGCTTCATAGGATTTGCTGTTACATTGCAATGTACATCATTTGCTGTAATGACATGATACAGTGTAATGTGCTGTTGCAGTGCAATGTGGTGCGGTTATGTGGCTCAGTTCACTGATATGGAAGAGTTATTTTACCTTCATTTCCTATTTGATCTCATTATATTTTTTTCTCAGAAATGTTCAAATTACAATCATAAATAACATTTTGGTTTCTGGTGGCCCACCAACCCGAAGGCCGTGGACCATTTTCTTTGGGGACCTGCCGAAACAGGTCCCCCTCAGTACTAGGCAAGTGGGATCTCCCGAAGAGAAACCCACCTCCTGGGTGGGAGGAGACAGAGAACCCCGTTCGAGGCACAGAATCTCCTCCCAGCGTCAGGAATAGGCCCCGAAGAAACCTGCACCTTTCGCATCTGTGGGTCAAATAGTAAAATAAAAAAGTGCCAATAGTGCATGAAGTGCTTAAATAATCTAAAGTGCCAGTGAACCACTCTGACAGGCCTTAGGGGCCGGAGTGCAAAAATATTGCCCCAGACTAGCCATAAGGCCTGTCTTGGAGGCGAAGTGCAGAAAATTGCAATGTGGTGTGTGACCAAGTGCACAGTGAGTCATGTGGGGTCCCATACCCAAGTGACTTTCTGCGCACCCCTGGGACGCCACCCCCAGGGGGCACAACACCACGGGCTTCTGCCGCCCCCGAACCCTCGAGCCTCGACCAAGCTTCGCA
>NW_017309090.1:89834-90115 GCF_000935625.1 Nanorana parkeri | reverse complement strand
CCCGCCGTTGTCCTGCTGATCCCGGGATCAGCATGGCGCCTGTGTCACAGGGGATCAGAAGGAGATCGTTACACGAGCTCCCTCAGGTCCCCTCTCCTCTGCAAGAATGCGGAAGTGTTGTATATTACATCACTTCCGCATTCTTGTGTCACTCTCCAGCTTCAGAAGCTGGAAAGAAGCTGATGGGGCAGATCTGTGCGTCATCAGCTTCTTTTGGGGGGTCCTAGGTGACATTCGGGGTCTTGGAGACCCCTGATGTCTCCATAAAGAGGACCTGTCAC
>NW_017309090.1:86646-89387 GCF_000935625.1 Nanorana parkeri | reverse complement strand
AGAAGAAACTTTTTGCTGCTCTCTGTAATGCTGTCACGCACTTGTACTGGTGGCCCCTCAGGCTCTCGGCTGATTCCGCTTTGACGTCTGGGGGAGTCCTCCTGAGTTTGCTGGACAATGCACTGTGTTATCATAGTATATAGAGTGATATTGTACTATTCATTCTGTATTCTTGCTGGTGATGTAACCTGCAGTTGCGGCTTCATAGGATTTGCTGTTACATTGCAATGTACATCATTTGCTGTAATGACATGATACAGTGTAATGTGCTGTTGCAGTGCAATGTGGTGCGGTTATGTGGCTCAGTTCACTGATATGGAAGAGTTATTTTACCTTCATTTCCTATTTGATCTCATTATATTTTTTTCTCAGAAATGTTCAAATTACAATCATAAATAACATTTTGGTTTCTGGTGGCCCACCAACCCGAAGGCCGTGGACCATTTTCTTTGGGGACCTGCCGAAACAGGTCCCCCTCAGTACTAGGCAAGTGGGATCTCCCGAAGAGAAACCCACCTCCTGGGTGGGAGGAGACAGAGAACCCCGTTCGAGGCACAGAATCTCCTCCCAGCGTCAGGAATAGGCCCCGAAGAAACCTGCACCTTTCGCATCTGTGGGTCAAATAGTAAAATAAAAAAGTGCCAATAGTGCATGAAGTGCTTAAATAATCTAAAGTGCCAGTGAACCACTCTGACAGGCCTTAGGGGCCGGAGTGCAAAAATATTGCCCCAGACTAGCCATAAGGCCTGTCTTGGAGGCGAAGTGCAGAAAATTGCAATGTGGTGTGTGACCAAGTGCACAGTGAGTCATGTGGGGTCCCATACCCAAGTGACTTTCTGCGCACCCCGGGGACGCCACCCCCAGGGGGCACAACACCACGGGCTTCTGTCGCCCCCGAACCCTCGAGCCTCGACCAAGCTTCGCATCCGTTCAGTCAGTAGGCAATAGTGCCGAGGAAACCCCCCCTGCTGCTAGGGAGTCGCCTCAAGCACCTACCTTCACTCCTGAGGGTACTAAGCAACCGTCCGTCCCAAGGACAGTCCATGCTTTTCCCCTCTAGAACTGATAAGAACAGATACTACACTTGATCTTAGCCAAAAGGCCGAGAAGCGATTTGCCCTCATGTTAAAAAAGAGGTCAATATACATTTGTTAGATATATACCTCTGGGCTCAAGTTGAGTTGCGATCCTAAATGTTCCTCCACCCCAGCATGCTGGCCAAGATCCTAAATGTTCCTCCACTCCAGCATGCTGGCCAGGATCCTAAAAGTGCTGGCCAGCATGCTGGCCGTGATCCTGATGTTTCTCCATTCCTGCATGCTGGCGCAGGATCCTAAAAGTTCCCCCACTCCAGCATGCTGGCCAGGACCATAAGCGTTCCTCCATTCCAGCATGCAGGCCAGGATGGATGAATGATGATGGGTGGATGATTGATGAAGAATAATGATGGCGGATGATGAATGAGTGATGATTAATATTATTACCTCTTCCAGCTGAAAGAAAAGTAATGTCAGTTAATCATAATTAACTATTTTGTTTTTACTTTGAAACAAAACAATTTACTGCACTAGGATCAGCACTACAAGAAGAAGGGGTGTAATGGCTGCACTGTGTAACCAGCACTTTAATCCCTAGAAATGCAAAAATGTTGTTTTAGATTCTTCATTAACAAGTCACAATTTCTTTATTTTGTTCCTCAATAAACCGAGAAGAATGTACAACTAATGTTACCGAAACAGAGTATTTACGGTATTGCACCACCCTGACCGCAAAGGTGTGTATATTTGTGTTTTTTTTACTTGTATTAGTACACCACAGTAAAAACAAAATCCTCATATTTGATTCCAATTGTAGTTACTTTGAGGCATTAGCGCCTAAAAAGAAATTCCCCTCTTACCCGAACCAGAAGCCATAATCCCGGAATCCAACTGCAGCGCCCCCTGCTGGTTAGAAAGGGTATAATGGTATAATCCATTCTCTTATCAAGATGCTCTACTACTTGTCTGAAACTGTCCAGAAATGTAAACTGATTATATTGAAGCTGTGACAGTATCATGGTAAGTTAGTGACACTGAAAAACAGTATTTTGCCGAAAAGGAAAAAAAAAGCCTATGTGTTCTCACCGTGGAGAAAAAAATACTTAATGTCAGCAATGGAAGAAGTTTATTTGTGGATCATTGGACTGAATTCTACTAATATAGCCGGAGGTGGCATTCCCAGTAAGAGAGAGCAAAATCACAAGAGAAAGAAAACAAATTGTAAGATTTTGCACGCCTTTTATTTTGATGTGCTTGAAATGTGTAGAGAAGGGCATTATATTAATCTGTATCACTGCTTCTGTTTAGGACTCCATTGTGTTTTAATCTCTACCTGTGTGCAGGGCCGGATTTACTCTCTCTGCTGCCCCAAGGCCAGGTTCCTCAATGCGCCCCCCTACCTGCCAAACCCCCCCCCATGGAGAATGGCAGACCTGCAGGCTGCATACAAGTGATCTCGTCGACATCGCCGGGATCACTTGTACAAAACAAGCGGCGGGTTCCGCCTGTCACAGTTAGCTCTGCTTGCCCAAAGCCGGGCTAAATGTAGAAAACAATTACCTGCCCGGCGCCCGGAACTGCATGTCCCTTGCATCGGGAGATAGAAATTCCACACCCCTGCTGCCCCTCTACTCCTTGCTGCCCCAAGGCCGGGCCTCGGTTGGTCTTGTGGGAAATCCGGCCCTGCAAGTGGGGGATGTGGGG
>NW_017309090.1:85284-85926 GCF_000935625.1 Nanorana parkeri | reverse complement strand
CTACTTTTTGTTGTTTTTTTCCCTGTAGGATCCATTTTGCTCGCTGCTTAAGGTCTCATTTAGTTATCTGAATGTTTCCTGCCAAATAAAAAACAGAAACATCCCCACCGAGGTGAGTACATATCTCACTAGAATTTATAAACATTTGAGGTCTATGTGTGTCTTTGGGGCATGCAGCAAAGCTCCCTCTGGGGAATGGTGTGAATAACTATGTGCTCTCAAAGAACAGGTGTTGCTGAATGGCTTAGATAAGTCATTTTCATTGGCCCCATCTAGTTTGGCTTGATATGTATGGTGGATGTTCACCAAGGTTTTTAAACTTATGTCAAGTGTATCACCGATTTAATCTGTGTTCACTCCTTCCACCAGCCAATACGCAGCCTCATGGAAGTGGGTGTCACAATTCTCGACTTACCTGTATCAATTGCGGGGGCCCTCGCACTCGCAGCATGCCGGTAATTGGTACTCGCGTGAAACTAGTGAAGCCTCTTGCACATGTTTAATGGCATCCTTACATCAAAATGGCAGCATTAGGAGTGCTTCCTGTTATAGACAGGAATTGCATCGCTTCAGCCACACCTCCTGACATCACTTCCTGTTTGATCACTATAAAGCTGGAAGGTTCCAGAGAGAGAGAGAGAG
>NW_017309090.1:77404-85270 GCF_000935625.1 Nanorana parkeri | reverse complement strand
AGAGAGAGAGAGAGAGAGAGAGAGAGAGAGAGAGAGAGAGAGAGTGTTCAGTTGTTTCAGAGCTATCCACAGTGTGGTCCGGTTGCTAGCCGTGTGACTCCGTTACCTGACCTTTGCTTCCTTTATTGAGTATTATCCTTTGCTGCCTGCCCTGACCTTATGCTTCGTTTGACTATGATTATTGAATTCACCTTTTTGTACCACATATTCAGAATCTGTGCCTGATTCTTCTCCTGAGTACGCTATCCCAAGCTGTGCGCCCTGGCTATTGGGCTCTGCATATCCAATTACTGACAGTGGGGTTGCTATCATGCATACCTGTGTTTGTGTTGGGAGCGCGCTTGATTGCACACCCCCAACACAGAGACCGAGTTGTAACCGACAGCTTCTGGTTTCAGACAAATGATGGGCTACCAATCATGTGGTCACTGCAATAGCCAATCGCAATGATCCCTGTGAATAGAACCCTCCCCTGTACTGTTTTTTCCCTCTGTGAGGAGATAAAGATACATTGGGGAAGAATTTATGAACTTGTTTGCGCCAACATTTTTTGTAACTACCCCAAGTTTTATCTCTGTTATGTGTCTTTTTTTAGGTGTTTTCACAACATTTACATTTTGATTTGGACTCACTGCACATGTTTTGCGACATTTTCCATTATTTCCCAGCTGCGCAGTATTTGCGTCCAGCATTTATGACACTTAAAGACCTCCAAACCGTCCCACATCCTAGAAGTCTTCCTGAGCCCTTCTTGAAGTATTGCAGAGATATATCACCTTCACTTCCTCAGGTCAGCTGAGCACTTCAGGGCTGTTCAGCTGAATTCCAGAAGGTTCCCTCCAAGCTTGGGACAACTGAGAGACAGTTTGGTGATTGGGACAATTTAGAGACAGTTTAAAGATTGGGACAATTTAGAGATAGTTTAGAGATCGGGACAATTTAAAGGCAGTTTAGAGATTGTGGCAATATAGAGACAGTTTAGAGATTGGGACAATTTTAGATACAGTTTAGATATTGGGACAATTTTAGAGACAGTTTGGAGATTGGGACAATTTTAGAGACAGTTTATGGATTGGGACAATTTAAAGACAGTTTGGAGATTGGGACAATTTAGAGACAGTTTATACACCGGGACAATTTAGAGATAGTTTGGAGATTGGGACAATTTTAGAGAAAGTTTTTTAAAGATTGGGACAATTTTAGAGAAAGTTAGAGATTGGGACAATTTAGAGACAGTTTAGAGATTGGGACAATTTAGAGACAGTTTGGAGATTGGGACAATTTAAAGTCAGTTTAGATATTGGGACAATTTTAGAGACAGTTCGGAGATTGGGACAATTTAGAAACAGTTTAGAGATCGGGACAATTTAGAAACAATTTGGAGATTGGAATAATTTTGAAACAGTTTAGAGATTGTGGCAATATTGAGACAGTTTATAGACTTGGACAATTTAAAGACAATTTAGAGACAGTTTATTCACCGGGACAATTTAGAGATAGTTTGGAGATTGGGACAATTTAGAGACAGTTTAGAGATAGGGACAATCAGGGGCTGCAGTGGTAGACTTAGTAAGTCATTCTCACAGCATATGGGAGACCAAAGTTTAAGTGTCAGTGTTTTCCTTTAGCTGTCTGTATCCTCCACTTAGCTGTTGTCAGGAACATTAAATGGGCCCCTGCTTTGGAACATTGCCTATTACAGGCACTAGTTCCAGTGTTGCATCTCCACCCTCTGCTTAGCCATTGACAAGGTACAGCTGGAGCGTCATATCTATTATTATTTACCATCAAATGAAGCCCAATGTGTCCTGGAAGAACAATGTATAATTCTCTTTGATACACGGAGCAGTTACAAAGATGCCGTGTTTCCCCGAAAATAAGACACTGTCTTATATTTTTTTTGGCTCAAACAACCACACTAGGTCTTATTTTCGGGGTAGGTCTTATTTTTTTATTTTTTTAATGTATAACAATCCAAAGTTAATGCAAATCCAAATTAAATAATCCAAAATGGCAAAGTTAAAAATAGGGTGATCAGGGCAATCAGGGGTGCCATACCTTTCCAAGAGCAATTTGGTAACCAGAATGAGCGAAGCGCACTTTCAATATCGATTCCTCACAGGCGGAGCGCATTTGGTATCACTCGGCCTGTGACAGGAGGCGGCGCTATAGAGCAAACACCGGCTCATACAGCTCTGCTCCCTGCGCTGCCGCCGCCTCGCTTCCTCCAGCGCTGGCGTCATTGGCACCGCTGATTCTCTCCCGCCGCTCTTCAGGTTCCCCCTTATGCCACCACCGGC
The DNA here is from genome assembly GCF_000935625.1 of Nanorana parkeri. Lineage (NCBI taxonomy): Eukaryota > Metazoa > Chordata > Amphibia > Anura > Dicroglossidae > Nanorana > Nanorana parkeri. Next base: position 82,970 of record NW_017309090.1, on the reverse strand, counting down.
CCTGGGAATGGTCACAACTAGGTCTTATTTTCGGGGTAGGTCTATTTTAGCAATTCCCAAAAATGGTACTAGGTCTTAATTTCGGGGTAGGTCTTATTTTCGGGGGAAACAGGGTATGTACAGTATTGCTAACACATGACAAAGTTGCAAAACTGCGTTGAGACATTCGGGTTTGTTTTTTCCTTCATCATTAAGGGGTTATAGGTAACCTTACGTATCTCTTCGTCCGATTACAGAAAGCAAAGGAAGAACTGGAACAGGCAGCTGGAAACCTCAGTCAGGCTCTCGCCAACAACAGCGTCTTCAGTGGAAATGTCCAGAGAAGTGGATTCATTACAGGGCTTCTATACAGTGTGGAAAGAGTCGTGCTCATATCATTTTTGGAGGCACCGAGAGTCCAGCATATCAACACTTCTCAACTAGGTAAGTCCCAGTGTTGGGTTTAAATGGTTGGAATATTGGGGGTCTCTTGAATAGGGACAGAGCAAGTAAAAGTTGAATCTAGTGATATAAGAAGTTGGGATTCAAGGAAATAACCCCATTTGTGCATGTTCTGTGGGAAGAAAGAAGTGCAACTCTAATGAAACCCTAAATTATTATTACTATTTATTTATTGATATCTTTGCCAGACTCAGATGGGTAAAAGAAAAAGAATAACATTGTTTGTGTGATCGGGTAACTGCGTGCAATTTGAAGAAGACATTGCTTTGTAAACTATAAATCAAGATCACATTCTCCTCCATTGCTCTGATCAGCGATGTTCAGGAATAAAGATAAGTCCTGTGTAAGCTAAAGCTGAAGGCGGAGCTTACACTGGGCTATAGACTCCTCCTGTGATAGTGCTGATTGGCCCAGCATTGTCACATGGAGTGAGTCACATGCTCTTCTATACCCAGAAGTAACGGGTATATCCTCCTGGATCCAGGTGATGAATGGAACGGTGGGTGAGCAAAGGAATGAGAAGGGTGAGTTGTTGGGGAGCATTTAATTAAAGTGTATGTCTTCTCAAAGTTTTTTCTATTTTTGGATAGCTTGGGAAAGAATTAGAACCCATGTCTGGTTTTTCCAGCTTGTATAATCGAGCCAGACGGGGCGCCGAACAAACATTTTAGGAAGGTCAAGCACGCGACTATGCCCAGAGATCCACGCGTTTACATGGCTATCACGAAGGTCAAGCAGGCAACCACGCCCATAGATCCGCATGTGCACATGGCTTTCAGAAGGGTCAAGCACGCTGCCTTGCCAAGAGATCCACGCGTTTACATGGCTATCGGAAAGGTCATGCATGCAGCTGTGCCCAGAGATCTGCGCATGTGCATGGCTATCAGGAGGGAGCAGCACACGGCCGTGCCATGATTAGATGCGTTGGGGCCATTGAGAAATAATGGTACTGCAGGGCACCTAACATTGAAACATACAATGCGGGATCGTGTGCCACACACGCTCCCGCATCACATAGATGTGAACGGAGCCTTACTGACCCTGCTGTATCCTGATCCCTCCTTGTTACTCACCCTGGCTGGTATCCTGACCTCAGCTCCTGCTTGTCCTACTTGTCCTCCTTTTACCTATGCTACCCAGTTGTTGCTTGACTCTGCTTGCCTTGAGAATAATTCTTCACCTGGTGCCTGCTAGCTTCCAGACTCTCTGGTGACCTTCTTCTGCATCTGGATTTGCTACAGGTGCCCATGCCACTCCCCGTCCAGCTATACTCTGTCCCAACTCGAGGGGAAACTGGTTAGGAGATGTGGGGGAAGCCTTCTCATCAGTGCGGACTCCGAGTACATGCTAGTCCACAAATATATTTACCTGATTCCACAAATGGTTAAAGGATAACCTAAAGCAACCAACGCGTTTCAGGGGCCAGGCAAATCCCCCGTCGTCAGATTCTCAATTAAATCTTCCGTGTCTACTCCTTTTGTATCTTTTGTAGCCCTGATGTAGGGGAATTGATTGGCCCCTGAAATGCATTGGTTGACCTGTATTATCCTTTTATCATTTGTGGAAACAATAAAATACATTTCTGGGCTCTCAAAACATTTCTTTGCCACTCCTGAGTTGATGACACATACATTTCTCAAGCAGGGTGACCGCTTTATTTGGGGAGAAGCCAGTTTTGTGGAGAGCTACTTAACCAGTGGCGTAGCAATCACCATAGCGACCCTGGCGGCCGCTATGGGGCCCGGGGCACAGTGGTTCCCGGCCAGATGCTATGCGGGCCGCCTGGGTCACTATGGGATCCTCTGCCGGTGGCTTTTACTGGCGGCTGAAGATGAACACGCCGCTGTTCAGATCACTGACAGTAATCAGTGCAGCAGCGCATTTCTCTCCACAGAGTCAATGAGAGCCAGCAGCGGCGGTGGAGCAGGCTGGACCCGGCAGTGGAGGAGGAGGTGGGACCCGTGGTCAGCAGCAGGCGGGGCCCGGTGATGAAGGAGGCAGGCCCAGCAACGGACGAGGAGGCGGGGCCCATCAACGACCGACGGAGGAGGTGGAGGACAAGTAAGGAGTGCGAACAGCCCACCTGAGGGTGACCCTGCAGAGCCCACCATAGAGAATCTATGGTGGGCTCTGCAGGTTCACCTTCCCCTGGGATCTCGAGTGGGCTCTGCAAGGGGTATAACCAGAAATCACGAGGCCCCATACAAAATTTTTCTATGGGGCCCTGTGATTTCTAGTTACACCCCTGTACTTAACCTAGGCCATTTCACCTAAACAAACACCTCTTACCTACCAGATAAGCATCTGTATCCAGCACCTCGCTCCCACCTTCACTTGATTTCTTCTGCTGTCCTGGGCTTTGCTAGACAGATTTCCCCTCACTTCCTGTCCTGCAGACAATGAATGTAAGTGACAAAAAGGGAGAAATCTGAAAAAGGGATACTTCTCCACTTCTTCGCCTTCTCCACTAAAGAATTGCATTTTTAGTTCTGTCCCTGTTGTCCTTACTTCTTGTCTTGTAAAATAATTGTCAGCAGTTCATTAATGATATAGGGGAGGGGGTGAGTAGCCATGTCTCAGTGTGTGCTGATGATACAAAAATTGGGAGGGTAATAGACACGGATTTAGACATTGTAACATTACAGGAGGACCTGGATAAACTCAGGGATGGGCAACTGTATGGCAGATGAAAGTTCAATGTCGATAAATGTAAGGTAATGCACTTTGAAGTTAAAAATAGGCAAATGGACTATACACTTATGGGTGTGCCACTAGGGAAGTTAAAAACGGAGAAGGATTTGGGGGTCATTATAGACCGCAGATTGAATAACAGCTCGCAGTGCCAGGCTGCTGTAAACAAAGCAAGCAGAGTCCTGTCATGCATTAAGAAAGGAATGTATTGCAGGGACAAGTCTATAATTTTGCCGCTTTACAGATCACTGGTTCGGCCTCAACAAGGTGAGGGGAGCAGCGTGAAGCATGTAGGGCCCAGGACAGGAGGAAGAGGTCCCGGGATGGACATTAGCGGTTACCAGGATAATAAATATCCTGGTAATCAGCGGTCACCAGGGGCCCCTTCCTCCTGTCCTGGGCCCACTCCAAGTGGCAGAACTCCTGGCATACACGCAATAGGTTGGACTTGATGGACTTATGTCTTCATTCAACCTCAAATACTATGGGGTCTATTCACTAAGCTGCCGAGGGCAGCCAAGTGAATGACCGACGAGAAGTGAAGTGAGCCGAACACTGTTCGGCTATTCACTTCAGGCTGGTACGGCTGTGTATGTAACTATGTAAGGAAGTGAGAGGAAATCTCTTTAATGGAGCCTTGTATAGCAGTAAAAACCTTGCAAGGGTTCTAACCACCCCTCATTATATCCAACACAAAATGTTTGTTTTTTTTTAAATGACATGCACTTTAAAGTGAACCTGTTGACTTTCCCTAAAAGAGCAAAGCACAGACACACTTTAAAGCCCATTTCCACCTTTGCGGAGGTATTTAAAAAAAAAAACATATGCCAGCCATGTACACCAAGTGAACATGAAGAAGGTATATGCAGTTGCTGTATATGAACACAGAAACCAGCTTTTTTGTTAGCTGTCCTCTCCAGCTCCTCATGCCTCCCTTTGAAATGTCCGGCTCCGTGCTCTGCAGGCAGTTTGTGTAAATTACATGCTGCTGTGCACAGTGGGAACCACAATAAAGGGCATGGAAAACTAAATTTCCAACAATTCTGTGCTTCCCTCATGCTCAACCTTCTCTGTGAAAACTAAGCTCTCTCTCAGCTTTTTTCACTGTTCAGATCACTGACAATATGTCAGTGATCTGTGCAGCGGCGCCTTCCTCCTCACAGCTGCTGCTGAGTCAGTGACAGCCAGCAGCTGCGGTGGGGGCGGCCGGGGCCCGGCAGCGGAGGAGGAGGTGGGGCCCGGTGGAGGAGGAGGAAGAGTCCCAGGCCGACTGCAGTGGAGGAAGAAGAGGTGGGGCCCACTGGCGACCAAGGAGGCGGGGCCCAGAGGTGGAGAAGGCTGACAGCGGATCGGGGCTGACAGGTAAGAGGTGTGCAGGGGTGTGACCGGCCCACCTGAGACCCTGCAGAACCCACCATAGAGAGTCTATGGTGGGCTCTGGAGGGTCACTCTCAGGTGGGCTGTGTGGGATCTCAAGTGGGCTCTTTAAGGGGCGTAACTAGAAATCACAGGGCCCCATACAAAATGTTTCTAATTACGCCCCTGCCCCATTCATTAATATTCATAGTGTCAATGCCCCCCAGAACAGTGCAGAGTGATCTGGAGTAGCAGGGCTGGTGTGTAGTGATCTTGTAAGGATGACTCACAGGGAGGGCGTCAGCTGCTTTACAGTCTGTACAAGACAATCCAACCCCAGTGTCCTGTGGAGGGAATTTTTTATTTGTAGGACTCAGGCCCTCTAAAAAGTCCCCCCAAAAATTAAAAAAGCCACTAATGTGAGTCATGAAAACATACATCATGATCGCACCTCTACAGTACCAGAATAAATGTTCTTCACTTACAAAGTTGGAAATGGGCTTTACGTGGAGTAACACTCAGAGTAAAAAAAAGGTAATTCATCTGAGTACACGGTCTTTTCCTGATGGTGACGCTGAGCACTCATCTCCATAATGTCACTTTTATCTATTGCCAGACATTACCATGAAGCCTTCCTATAACATCTGCACTCATGGCGTCCGGACCTTCACCCTGGTCTCAGCTGACAACATTATGGAGGTGCCCTGCAGTCTGGTGTCCGGAGACAAAGGTAATATAACATCGGAATGGATCAGTACCTGATATGATGATATAAACCAACAAAATATCCAAAGACAAAGGAGTAATGGCCGTGCTGGCGTTTGATCCAAGTCTGAACTGACATAATAATGATTTTGGGTGACTTAGGCCCCTGTTTATAGTGGAGAGCAGATGCCCATATTAGCTGGACATTGTAACATCACCAGGGCCGTCTTTAATACTGATTGGACCCTGGGCAAACAATTTCTTGCCCCCCCCCGGCCCTAACAGCAGCATACGGAAGAGGTGGGGGCAACACCAGTGGCGGACCTAAGAAACAAAGGACCCTGGTGCAAGATTTTTTGTGGGCCCCCCCCCC
>NW_017309090.1:75177-77278 GCF_000935625.1 Nanorana parkeri | reverse complement strand
GATTGGCTCGCGCAGCGCTTGGCCGGCTGTCACTTTCTCTCCTCCCCGCTGTATCAGCAGAAAAATTGTACTCTTGGCATTTAGCCAAAAGTGCCATTTCCGCCCAATATCTTTTGGCGGCCAATATATCGGTGCAACCCTAATAATAACAGCAATGCAGAATGGCACAGGCTATAGAGGACTACACACCCCAGCAATACTTTATATCACAATAGCATTTCTGTATAAAGTACTGCTGAGATTTGTAGTCCTCTATAACATCACTCCACACTGCGTTTTATGTCCCATCCATAGCATACAGGCCACAGTGTGGAGCCTCTGGTATGTAATGCTGTTTTTGCTGCTCAAAACAGCACTAGACCCAGCAATTTACTGTCTCCCAAAACAGGCATGACAACTGTCAAGGTTTTCTGTCTTTGTCCCCATTAGGGAGATTCACCCTCTTTTTTTTTTTTTCTTTTACCCGGTGATCATTATCTCTGGAAGTGAAAGAAAATCCCAAATTTTGGGTTGTCACCAGAACAGGAATAGATGAGAAATCTTCCAATGGTTCTGGTGATCCTGTTTGACCTCTGCGGACTTTCCTCCCTTTAAATGGATTTCCTCTCATTTCCCAATGGGAAATCTCTCCAATGCGACACCATTGACTGTAGTACGGGTGCATTGGGGTGTAACACACCACGCTGTACTGTAGTTTCTTTGTTGTGCATAAATGCAAAATGTGCGTTTTACCCCGTGATACCATTATGCATCAGTGTAAACAGGCCCTTAGTAATGGAAATATATTCTTTAGCCATAATACATTCTTCAGCACTTTCACATCAGAAGTACAACATACAGATAATAAGATTTGAGTCAAATTAGATGTGGATGGGACGGACTGCATTCAAATGAGAGTGTCCCTGAGCCAAGAGGAGGACTGCTGGGCTTCACTCTTTTTTTTGCTATCTATCTCACGAACTTGGTTTGTTTTTGGGTTCCAGGCGGTGCTATTCTGATTACCTACAAAGAGTTTAATTTCACCCTTAATGGGAGTTTATCATTGACTTCTCAAGTTACTGGACAGGACAACAGGGCGGTGATCAACTCGAAGGTGGTGACCGGAGCCATCACAAATCCTGACAGCCAAAGTCTGAGTAGCCCTGTTACATTCAGACTTTTCCATCTACAGGTCAGTATGTTTAACAGGAAGGAAGTGGACACAGGGGATTGTTTTTCAACCACAATGTTTCTAATAAGCTAAACAGTTCTACCCCAAGAAGGTAAAGCCTAGATGAAATTATAGGCTACGTATAGAGTAATGTACTGTATATGTGATCTTTTATTTGCCAAGTATGGCAGAAAGGGTTAAAATACTCTGTGGTAGTAGCGCGTTGGAGAGGCGGACCACTGCCCTCACTCCCACCTGCACACTACCTGCTATGCTGAATGAATGGCGGTGCAACAAAACTAGCATGGTGTGCTTTCTGCTATGCAATATCATATGTTAAACACATGGATATCAACTCTATCCTTGATAGCAAGCAAGTGAGCTGCAAGTTATAAAATGACTTGCTAAACTTCACAATTTTGTTGCACAATTACAGCAAGTCTGCATTGCAAGTCTTCAGATCAACGTGCTTTGCAAAAGTGCTGGACACTTTCAGAGCTCTTGCTAAGACCTGCAGGACTCTTGCTGTAGACTTGCCAAGCAAATTTGCTACAAATTCAAAAAGTGTCAACTAGAACTTGTGCTGCGAGTGTTCTGCAAGTCTACAACCTGCCAGGAATGTGTGCAGCAAGTTAAAAAGAATTACAATTTAACCCTACCACAAGTCTGTGGCAAGTTATCCTTGCTATCTAGGATACAGTAGTGTGAACCGCCCCTTACTATCATGGTGAGGATGGTTTTACCAGACATGGATTGAGGATAATTCTCCAACAGCAACCCAGGCGGAATAAAAAATATTGTTTTTTAGTAGATTGGGGGGAAGGTTGCAGCTCCTGTCAGATTGTTCATTCTGTCTTTGTTACTGTTAAAGATTTTTTGGGGGCTCGTCCGGGATTGTAATTCTTTTTTTTGGGGGGGGGGGGGCTTGTTTCTTTTAAGATTTTGCCCCTA
>NW_017309090.1:68252-75067 GCF_000935625.1 Nanorana parkeri | reverse complement strand
CTTGTAGGGTAAATACATTGTCACTGACAGTAAGACTGGCCATCCCCAACTCGAATTTTGACCGATTCAGCAGGAATCGAGCCATGGATGTCTATTTTGGTACAACGAAGTTGAATGAGTTGGGTGGAAAACTGTTGGCTGGCTAGTGACTGCAGCCAATCTGTTCTTTCATCAGGCACCTTCAATGATAGCATTACTTTTTAAAAACCATAATACATCCACATGACACCCCTTCTAACACAAGTCTGAGAAACAAGAAGTGTATTCCTTTTTATAGGCAGTGGGTGGATACATGTTCATCATTCCTTTAGCCCCTAGTAGTCAGCTGAGCACACAGAGCTCTTTATCTAGACTTGTTATGGAAGTAATAATACTTAAGTTGTACCCCCCAATTGTACTCCCCCTAGAGTGTATGATGCCTGCACGTTTTTAGTCCCCGAGTGCAGAGCTTTACATTTGTCAACATTGACTGAGTTATTCACAAAAGGTTGAAGGGTTTGGAGAAGGCCGGAGAAGTGAACAATCTAGGACAACATAGCTGGCCCGGGAAGTGAGCTGAATTGGAGAGTTTTTCCAAATCAGCTATTTTGGCCTAGATTGTTCACTTCTCCTGTCTTCTCCAAATTCTTCACCCTTTTGTGAATAGCCCTGTAAATGTAATTTTCCAAGTAGTTGCCCAATCCACCAATAGATTCAGGTCTGCTTGTAGGTTGGAGACATCTTGTATGGACTTTATCCCAATACCTAGCTTGGTGTCATCTACAAACTTAGAAATGGTAATTTTCATATATGAAATCAGGTGCTAAAATGTGTAAATCTTTCCATTGCAGCCAGTGAAGCCCTTTTATAAGGTCACCTGTGTATTTTGGGACCCTGTAAGTAATGGCTGGTCAGATGAAGGCTGTGTCACGGGACAATCTGATGGCACACACACCAACTGCTCCTTTACCCACCTCTCCAGCTTTACACTCCTCATGGCACCTCATGGAATCCAGGTGATTACAGCAAATGGGAATTCTATTAGGACTTCTGATAACACTTTGAGAAGGTCACTTTTGTCTTGGATAAAATCTTCAAAGCTGGACTCTATGTCCCTTGTAATTCTCTGTAGAGCATCACTGGGACTGGCAGTGGGATGGCAGTACATGCAGCCAACCTGCATACAGGGGCGGATTTACTCTCTTTGCTGCCCCAATGCCATGTTCGGCAATGCGCCCCACTGTATGCAGGCTGCATAAAAGTGATCTCGGCATCATTGTTGAGATCACTTGTACAAAACAAGCGGCAGCTTCCCTGCTGTACATTTAGCTTTGCTTGCCCAAAGCAGGGCTAAAAGTACAAAACAACTACTGTCCCAACGCCCAGAACTGCATACGCTGGGCGTCGGGAGATAGGAATTCCACAGCCCTGCTACCCCCCTACTCCCTGCTGCCCAGAGGCTGGGCCTTGGTTGGCCTTGTGGGAAATCCGGCCCTGCCTGCATACACATGTGCTGATAAGGAACATGCCAACAAGAGGAGAGAGCAGAGAGATGGCCTCATTGGTTTGCTGATGTACCTTTACTATCCAGTCACAGGCTGGGGGAAGGAAGGTACCTACGTGTCAGGTACCTACCTGTGTTGCTTAACTGCAGCAGAGATACGTGAAGTCACCTGGCCTGCTTTGCTTTCTGGTAGGGCTATAGAAATTTCAGTACCGAGTGGACAGAAATACAAATCCTTTAAAAGGTGAAACAGCCCCCATATGTGTATTGCAGAGGTGCGTTTAACTGTTTGCCTGGAGTTCAGATTTAAAACCAACAAAAAAGTTTTACCTATTGCACAGAATAGATAACGAGCAGCATTTTCAATGATTTCACCATCATGATCCAATTATGTTAAAAGCATCTGCACATGATTGGGTATGCACAGGGCCAGATTAACATAGGGGCTACAGGAGCACCAGCTCTAGCACCAGCACCAGCTCCACATCTGAAAATGGCCCGGATCACCTTGGTGTGACCAATGGACATCCGGACTGAACACAATTGGAGGCACCGCCGACTCTCTAATCAGGCATATTAGGTGGTCGCTCAATGAGGTCTTGCGGGACCCCAGCGAAGAGAGTGAGTGGATGCCTAAATAGAAAGTCGACTCTGCTGCTTCCCGTCCAAGTGATTGACAACACCAGGCCTTAATCTATCCCTGGGTATACAAAGTGAACAGCAATTTACTTTTTACATGACTGGATAGTTGAAGTGAATATTAACACAATTTCTGAGTAAAGATTTTTGACTCCTTTAGTAAATCAGCCTCTTTGTCTCTGTTTGCACAGGAGGATTCTGCTCTTACCATTCTCTCATACGTCGGACTGAGCATATCTGTTGTCTGCCTGTGTCTGTCTCTCCTCACCTTCATGCTGTGCCAGGCTCTGAAGAACGCTCACTCCTCCGTCCTCACAGCTCTCTGCGGATGTCTCTTCCTGGGACAACTTTTGTTTCTGGTTGGCATCCGCCAAATCTGGAATAAGGTAAGTGTTCAAAGCCTCACCCAAGGTCTCAATCAGCATGTAACAGGGTGTTGGGCTTGTAGTTCTCTCTCGTTCCAAAGTTTTTGTTTTTGAAATAACTTGAAACTGACCAAAGTGACTGCCATCCATCGTTGTTTATTCCATATTGAATCAAAAATCAAGAGCAAAGCCAGATTTTTATCAAACAGAATATTTTAAATGTAGCGCTCACCCCCAAGGGTATAGATCGGTCCCCCATAGCCTGTCTTGAGTTTATTTCTACCCCAAAAGCTCTTATGGACCCTCCAGTGGTGACCAACAAAACAGATTTCCACGCAGATGTTCTAATGCTTGAAGAACTTTATTGAACGACCTTGGGAGAGAGGGTTGGGGCACAGGCCACCCAGGATGTTGTAGACTCCAAAATTCAGGAACAGAGTATTCCCGGACTTCACAGATAGAGAGTCTTTAAACTAATTTGTCAATATGTGTCTTCAGCTCCTGGCTGCAAAATACTTGGTGATTTAGCTACCAGTCCATCAGGGGGAAATCACCATACTTCAGTAGAAGACCAACGTCTCAGGTGCCCTATATATACTGAAGTTCCTCCATGGTATCTCCATCTCCAGCTTCATTCTCTAGGCCTCAGTCCTCATGGCCTTCCTCAGACAGCCAGCCTAGGAGAATCAGACAATCTACATAGCCCTCCCTCAAGCCGCAGCCCAGGGGAGGCTCACTCAGACCTCCTGAAAATGTATAGCCTCTCCCACTGCCAAACAAACCTCCTAGTGGTTGGCCAGGGAGGTTCAAGAATGCCTAACTCTCATTAGTGCAGCCTCCCATACTATTGCCAAGGTACATTCCCCCAGCAGCAGACACAAGCAAACAATCACCATAACTTAGGAAAAACTGCTGAACACCAAACTATCAATCCAAATCAGATGGACTACAATCTAACAGCCTCTAAATTTAAATAGACACTCCCACTTAAGGCAGGGTGGCTACACAAATAAAATAAATAAATATGACATTGACAAAAATGATGGGACCCTTAAACTAATATTTTGTTATTTGAGACAATTACTACTGCACCTAACAGCAGGTAGTTTGGCCCACTCTGGCTACTTGCTGTCTCAGGTTTCAAGATTGTCTTCTGCAGACTGGATGTTTGGCTCTGTCTTTAAATGTTTGATAGACTTCAGATCAAGGTTTATGGAACACCACTTCAAAATAGTCCCAAGCTTTGGGTGCTTTTAGCTGGGCGTTATGGGTCACAGGTAGGGTTGCCACCTGTCTGGGATTCACCCGGACAGTCCGGGTTTCGAATGCTATGTCCGGGTTTCATGGCAGCTGAAACCCGGACACAAGATGTCAGGCAGACAGGGGCAACCAAAATTAAGATAGAGGCTACTGGCCCCCCACTGAAAATAGTCTCGACTGTGATATTTAGATATTAATGAGTGGTGCTATATACATATGAATAAGCGGCGACTCATTCTCCCCAAAAAAGTTCTGTGCTTCGCTAGAGTGTTCGGGTTTCGCTGGAAGAAAAGGTGGCAACCCTAGTCACAGGCAGTGGCGTCACAAGGGGTGTGCGGGGGGTGCGGCCTGCACCCGGGTGCCACCATTGGAGGGGTGACACCAAAATGACTCACAGTCAATTTGGTGTCACCACCCTCTGAAAAGTCTGGCGCTCGGTCATGGACCGAACGCCTGACAGTATCAGGAGAGAGGAGGGGACCCGGCGACATACCTTATCCCGCCGGGTGACTGTCCCCTCCTCTCTCTGCCGGCGTCCATCACCAAGATAGCCGCCGGCAGGTATCAGAATACTGCCGCGCGAAGACGTCATGCACAGTGACGTCTCGGTGGGGTGACACTCGGTTACCGCTCCGGGTGTCACCCAGCCTCGGGACGCCCCTGGTCACAGGGACCTTAGATTGTAAGCTCCTTGAGGGCAGGGACTGATGTAAATGTGCAACTATGTAAAGCGCTGAGTAAATTGCCGGCTCTATATAAATACCTGTAATAAATAAATGATAATGCTGGAGGACCCATGACCTGCAACTGAGACAGAGGTTTCTAACACCGGGCAGCACGTTTTGCTCCAGAATTCCTTGATAGCCTTCAGATTTCATTGTGCCCTGCACAGATTCAAGGCACCTTGTGCCCGATGCAGCAAAGCCGCCCCAAAACATAGCCAAACCTTCTTCATATTTCACAGTAGGTGCAGAGTGCTTTTCTTTGAAAGCTTCCTTTTTTTCCTCTGAACATAGAGCTGATGTGACCTGCCCTGAGAGCTATAATGGTGCCAACACATTGGCCATGGCAGTATATATAGAATATGATGACTATTTCCCATTCTTTATCTGTCCTCAGCTCCTGTGTGCTTTCATTGCTGGTGGGCTCCAATTCTTGTTCCTCTGTGCTTTCGGCTGGATGTCCGTTGAGAGTGTCCTCCTCTTCATGACTGTCCGAAACCTGAGGGCTGTCAATTACATGGCCTCCCGAAAATCAAACTTCCCGATGTTGTGTCTTCTGGGGTTCGGTATCCCGGCTGTGATTGTGGGGATCTCAGCAGCTGTTCATCCACATGACTATGGGACAGAAAAAAAGTAAGTTCTGGTCTTATTATCTGTCCAGCTTGGGAGCGATTATATAATCTGGTATCTGTTTTCATCTGTAGGCCTTGTATGTAGTATGTAGCACAAGAGCATGGATCAGACTTGGAGTCCAGTAGCTGAAACAGCAGGCCAAGTCGTAGTCAAACAGGCCGAGTTCGGTACACAAGCAGACGGTAGTAGTATAGGAGCAGGCAGAAGCGTAGTCAGAGATCAAGCCGAAGTCAGTAGCCAAAGGTATCAGGTATGAAGAAGAAGACGATGAGAGTAGTTGGTGAATCAGCAGCCAAAGGTCGGTATACGGGTAGCAGTATGTGCGGATTGTATCACAGGAGGAGCAGGAAGCAAGATATTGGCAGGAGCACAATAATCTGGCAAACAGGAAGTGCAGAGGCGTGGCTTAAATAGGAAGTTCAAGGGAGGAGCAAGGAGTTCAGAGTTCAGCAGAAACTAGGTTTATAGGAGAACTATGAGGCGAGTGAAAATCACTCAGCCGACCTGTGACAATGAAACTGTCACAAGTCGGCTCAATAGATTGGGAAGTGAGAGAACACATACCGTTGTTCGCTCAACCTCTCGATCCTGTCCCTGCAGAGAGCCGTGACTGTCACTCACGGCTCCCTGCAGGGATTCCCCCCCTCCCCGCTCCAATCCTCCAGCACTGACTGGCGGAACGGACGGGACGGGGGAGGGGGCGGGTACAGCTGGTTCTGCCTCTAGATAGGCAGAGCCAGCTGTCAGTCACGCAGCTGGGTGGATCCAGACAGTAATGTGGGGATCCATCCCGGCTGCGGCGTCTCAGTATACCGCTACCTGTAGCTCGCGGTATACTGAGCTTTGGGTGAGGGGAGGATCAGGGCCGGCCTTAGGCCTTTAGGCGCCCTGTGCGAGAAAGCTTTACAGCGCCCCTCAGTGGCCACACCCTTTAGTGGCCACACCCCCGTAACCACACCCATTTTCCCCAATATCCGCACCATTTAAAGACTCCTATTTTGTTAAGCCGCAAAGAAACATATAAAAAAGTATGATAAAAATAAAACTTTTATTCAAAGGTATTAAACTTGTCGGCACAATAGAAGTATTCTTATCAAATAAAACAACTGTGTGGCTCAGCAGTTAGAACCACCGCCAGCTACAGCAGAGGCCCTGGGTTCAGATCTGGTTCCTGAAACATGATCATCTGGTTAGGGGGTAAGTCTATCCCAAACGGTTTTCTCAGTTTGAGTCTACACCAATTAATTCAACAACCTGGCCTGGTTCTTAAAATGCTGATAATTTCCCATAGAAGACCTCCCTGAGAACCCAGCTTCATCATTCCACCGCAGCCAGAAAATATCTCCTTTGCCTTCATGCTGAGCTTTATTATCACCACCTTCTTGCTAAGTTCTTCATAAGTATACGTAGAGCAAAGTTTTTCCTTGGCATGTTGGGCTCCAGAAACGGGGTGGAGGCAGAACTTAAAGTGACATTAAACTCTCACATTTTTTAACATAAACCAATACTGTAATGTGCGCCTTACTGTAATCCATGGTAGTTTCCCTTCTCTTTGCTGCTCTTCCTTTTATCCATCAAAATGTTTATTGAAATCACAAGAGATACAGCGGTAACATGTACAGAAAAGCGAAGTAAATCACAAAATGTACATTATACAGTGGGAAGAAAAATAAAAAAAGTATGGCGTTGCAGCTCCATTGATCTTACATTTCA
>NW_017309090.1:45651-62136 GCF_000935625.1 Nanorana parkeri | reverse complement strand
ATGGCTATATTCGCATGGGCCAAGAGTGTAGGCGCCACCTGATATCGTGTCAGGAAAGTCAGTAAGGAGCAAAGATACAGTCCAAGTTCTGGTAACGGGTGTTTGCATATCAGTATAGAAAACGTTCTAAAGCAAAGTCTAACCTATAGAACGAACCGTGCTCTGGAAACTGCCAACGGGCAGGAGACCTCCGCTTTCGCCGGATCCAACAAAGACTCGCCACAGGGCATAACACTGCAAACTACCCCAAGTGGAGCCATGTGGAGGGCGGCCGGGGTATAATAATACCAGGCAGATCTTCAGCCCTCCGGTGCACCTGTTGCTAGGCTGCGACGTGCGCGTGGGGTGTCGAATCGTCGTGGAGGAGGGGTAGTGACCCGACGGCCACCAAGGCCTCTGCCTCTCTGCCTACCGTTTGCCGGGCTGAAGAGCGATGGAGCTGGAGCAACCTCTGGGTCAGGTTCATACCATCCATCTGGCGGGAGGAATTCAGCATACCATTCCGGGAGGTGTAGGTGAGGTAAGTTGATCTGATCACAGAAGGAAGCACGGCCGTGCAGCCCGCTCTGGAGGCCATTAGACCGAAGGGAAATTTCCAGCGATATGGAACGTTGAGCCGGCGTAGCTCCGTCAAGAGCGGTCTAAGTGCTCTGCGGTTTTGCAGGGTAATACCTGAAAGATCTTGGAAGAGTTTATATCTGATGTTGCGGCGTCGCCCCCGATTGTCCAGTTCCTCCATATGTCTCTGCATGGTAATGAGATGAGTGGTATGCGAGGAGATCGCACGCCTGTTGACTGTAATTTTGTCATCCCGCTGGGCGCCATCTTGCTCAACCACTGATAGGCGATCTGCGATCGATTTTATGTCCGTCCTCAGATCCGCAACCGCATCCGAGAGAGCATGCTTGATCTCACTCACCACAGATTTGAGGTCCGCTCGTTGTGGCAGTTTGTTAATGTAAGAGGGTACATCATCCGCTGACGAGGGATGGCGGCCTTCCTGCTCCGACGCCTCATGTTCAGGCATAGAGTTGGTGTTCCGCGGGTCAGGGTGTTGGGCCCGGAACATTCTTGGGATCGAGTTGTAGCCCTGGGAGCCTGTGTCACGCTCAAAAGGAAGCTGGCGACCAATTTTCCCCATCTCAGCTAATTATCCGTGCAAATTTCTCCCGTCAGCTCTGGAGCTCTTTCAATGTGCGTCCATCTCGTGTCCGCGTCAAGCCACCTGCTCTTCCTTTTAAATCTGTATCTCTTCTCATGCTGGGCAGAACTTCTGTTTTGCAGCAGACTGCCTTGTCTCTGGAATGGATACATGGTGTCTGTGTGAAGGTTCACAACCTGAGCCAGCACTACAGGAAGAGGCCCTGAGCTGCAAAGGGAAGTTCTCCCCCAGCATGAGAAGACATGAGGATTTAAAAGGAAGAGCAGCAAAGAGAAGGGAAACAACCATGGATTACAGTAAGGCGCACATTACAGTATTGGTTTATGTTAAAAAATCTGAGGGTTTAATGTCACTTTAATGAGGATATCTCCTCTTTGGGATCCTCAATCATTCTAAAGAGGAGCTTCAGGCTAAATGAACGGTTGGAATACATATATTTTTACTGTTTTACCTGAGAAAGGATTCATAGCTCAGCTTAGCTAACCTGGTGATATACACAAATAGCCAAACTGCACATTACGGCAATGGACGTACATATGTTCTGGTTTAGCAGTGCAGCTTCACCCAAAAGATTTCCAAAAAGATTCACCCAAATAAGAAAAATAGCTGTTACTGTATTATCAAGATCCACAGTGGCATGATTCGATCTAACAAGATTTGTCCAGCGAATGCCCCATAATACACAGAGAGAATCTGGATTAAAAATGCTGCACCTATCCCTCTGAATATGCAATAAATATTTCCCTTTATCTGTTATCACTGATCCTCTGAGGTTTAGGAAACTGTTGCATGTTTATACACTGAGTGGCCAGATTATTATGACCCCCCCATCAGTACTTCGTTGGGCCGCCTCGTGACTCCACGACATGTTGAAAGGTGATGCGAGGAATCTGACACGGCGCTGTTGCCCTTCTGTTGTCTTGTACCAGTCTTGCCCCTCCCCCGTTCTGCCCTAACATTAACTAGTCGCTGACGGCCACAATTCGCACGCTCAGACCCAGATTTTCGGCTGACAGTCCGGTCTTTAAACACTTTAACAATGAGCCCCTCTTGAACATTTAACGAATTCTGCTGTTTTGCTGATACTCGCTCCATGGCTCTGAGCGCCGACAATCATCCTGCGTTCAAAGGCTGTTAAATCGCATTGTTTCCCCGTATCTTCAGAAACAAATCACTTCTACTGTCGTGGTAACCAACCTGCTTCCCTATTTATAATGGTCTGGCCCTCTTGCAACTTCAGCGCCAAATTATAGCTAATCTGCCTACAAACGTCAGGTGGTCATAATAATCCGGCCACTCGGTGTATATAATAATCCGGCCACTCAGTGTATATGAAGTAATTAATATGAGTACTATAACGTAGCTTGTTATGTTTGCCATTTAAGCTCATTAGAGTGCTGCTGGCACGGCTACATTTATAGAGTAAGTTCTGCTTTGTGTTGTGTTTTGTCCTTTTGTGTTATCATAGTACTGAGTATGTGTTTTGTCCTTTCATGCAGTTGCTGGCTCAGACATGATATTGTTTGGAGCTTCCTTGTTCCAGTCTGTGCATTTATCACAGTAAGTACCGCAGATACTTCATACATCGTCATAGTAGGTAAATGTGTCCGGAGTTGATCCCACAGACACAAAGGGGTTGATTTATAAAGGCAAATAGTTTGTTCCTATTGCAAGGGAGTATCCACGTTGCAGAGGAGCTTTCCCTTACCTCAGTGAATGTGGGGGAAATTCTATTTGCAAAAAAAAAAAGCAATGATGCATAAGGAAATAGAACTTAATTTCCTTGTTTACTTGATTGCATGATGGAAGTCAGCGCAACCCCAATAGCTACACATTCCAAAGCATTTGAAGACATACATCAGATGTTTGATTGTCCTTCACATGCTATTCTTTGCACTCCTGTGCTGCTGTCTTACCCTAAACTATCCATATTGTAAACATTACAAGCTTCAACTGTGTCAAAGCATTGCTTTTAAAAGCCCACTAGCAAGGTATGTAGAAGGTAGGGTCAGAAAGGAATCCTACACCGATCAGCCATAACATTATGACCATCCGCCTAATATTGAGTAGGTCCCATTTTCCGGACCCGTCCAGGTGTGGACTCCACTAGACCTCTGAAGGTGTGCTGTGGTATCTGGTACCAAGCCGCCAGTAGCAGATCCTTTAAGTCCTGAAAGTTGCGAGGTGGAGTCTCCATGGATTGGACTTGTTTTTCCAGCACATCCCGCAGATGATCAATTGGATTGAGATCTGGAGAATTTGGAGGCCAAGTCAACACCTCAAACTCATTGTTGTGTTCCTCAAACCATTCTTCAACCATTTTTGCAGTGTGGCCGGGAGCATTATCCTGCTGAAAGAGGCCACTGCCATCAGGGAGTACAGTTTCCATGAAGGGGGTGGACTTGGTCAGCAACAATGTTTAGGTCGGTGGTACGTGTCAAAGTAACATCTACATGTATGTCAGGACCCGAGGTTTCCCAGCAGAACATTGCCCAAAGCATCACACTGTCTCCGCCGGCTTGTCTTCTTCCCATACTGCGTCCTGGTGTCATCTCTTCCCCAGGTAAGTGACACACACGCACCCAGCCATCCACATGATGTAAAAGAAAACGTTATTCATCAGACCAGGCCACCTTCTACCATTGCTCCGTGGCCCAGTTCTAAAGCTCACATGCCCATTGTATGTGCTTTTGGCTGTGGACACGGGTCAACATGGGCACCCTGTCAGGTCCATAGCTACATTGTACCATATGCAACAAACTGCAATGCTCTGTGTGTTCAACAAGCAAAATGAATGGCAAAGACACTCATCAATTCATAACCAGCTTCAAAGCAAGGCGAACCTGAACCTAATTCATCCTCTGCTATATATGGCATGCTCGCCTCCAGGACTTCACTAGAGTCTCCCCCATTCTGTGGAACTCTTTACCCCAACCTGTCCGTCTATCTCCTACTCTGACTACCTTTAGGCATTCCCTTAAGACTCATCTCTTCAGGGAAGCTTATCAGACCTCAACCTAACCACTGAAATATCAATTTCTCAAATAATGAATCCTCACACAGCTCCCTCCTCATGTATCACTGGCCCCTCTTTTTTAGATTGTAAGCCTTCAGGGGCAGGGCCCTCCTTACCATCTTGTCTTGAATTGTATTGTAATTCTAATGTCTTCCTTATATTGTAAAGCACTGCGCAAACTGTTGGCGCTATATAAATCCTGTATAATAATAATATATGCTCCAAAATGGAGGCTTTGAAGCTGGTTATGAATTGATGAGTGTGTTTGCCATTCAATGTGCAACTAAAACCTCTTAGCAGTTAGACAGGTTTCTTTTGCAGGCTGGCTGGTGAGTGTACTGGGAAACCAGTTGCTGTTGCTCTGTGTTCAGACACCATCCTATTGGACCCGGCATTAACTTTTTCAGCAATTTGAGCTACAGTACCTCTTCTATCGGATTGAACTACACGGGCCAGCCTTCACTCCCTACGTGCATGTATGAGCCTTGGCCATGACCATGACCATGTTGCACCGGTTTTCCTTCCTTGGGCCACTTTTGGTCGGTCCTGACCACTGCAGACCGAGAACATCCCACAAGAGCTGCAGTTTTGGAGTTGCTCTGACCCAGTCGTCTACACATCACAATGTGGCCCTTGTCAAAGTCCCTTAAATCCTTACACTTGCTCCTTTGTTTCTGCTTCCAGGTACCATTGTCATGAGATAATCAATGTTATTCACTTCACCTCTCAGTGGTCATAATGTAATGACTGATCGAGGTATACTGGGTATTCCTCAACCCCAGGACCATGTCTCCCATGTACATGAGGTGCTGTGCTTATTTATCGGTTACTGCAATACACACTTGTGTTTGTGCCTCCACAGACATCATTATAGATGTGATTTCCCCAGTTCTGAGCTCTGCCTTTCATTGCTTAGTTCTGCCTCCCATAAATTAAAGCAATGCATTCCCCAGATCATGCAATATTGTCCTGTTCATGTTCAATGATTTGAAGGCATGTCCAAGCAGTACATCAGATTTATTATCATCAGCTTGACATTGGTGATATTCAGATTAGAGCTGAGAGCAATGACACAAAAACCCCTCCATTGAAGTCTTCTTGAAGGTTGAATGAAACTGAATATTAAAGGAGAACTATGAGGTCAGTGTTTTCCCCCATAGTTCTCCTTAGGGTAACGGGAGGACACAAACTAGCGTCCTCCCGTTACCCTAAGCTCAGTATACTGAGACGCCGCAGCCGGAGCGAATCCCGACTTAGATGACGGGATCCGCCCAGCTGCGTGAGTGACAGCTGGCTCTGCCTATCTAGAGGCAGAGCCAGCTGTACCCGCCCCCTCCCCGTCCGTTCCGCCAGTCAGCGCTGGCAGATCAGAGCGGGGAGAGGGGAATCCAGCCCCTCCCCCTGTCACGGCAGAGAGCCGTGACAGGATCGAGAGGTGAGCAAACCCGGTATGTGTTCGCTCACCTCCCGATCTACTTAGCCGACCTGTGACAGTCTCATTGTCACAGGTCGGCTAGAACTATGAGGTGAGTGGAAATCACTCATCTCATAGTTCTCCTTTAAACTTAGGTTGGGTGCCAGGATCCAGCATGGAGAACGACCACCACCTGCCTTTGTGTCATTGATTGCAGAAAATGTATACATTGCCACTCTGTACATTGTACTGTTGCTGGACTCCAACATGAATTGCAAGCCTCAGTAAAGAATATTGATTTGAGTGCAAGCTCTTGTGCTTTTAGTTTCTTTCACAACTTTACTTTTTTATTATTATTTTACCTTTTAATAGATGAACACGATTCTGTTGGTGCTCACTTTTTGGCTCCTGAAGAAGAGGATGGCAACTCTCAATGCCAATGTGTCCACCCTGAAAAATACTCGGTAAGCATTACATTCATTTTTTGAATAATTTGTTCTGCATTTTGAGGCTCAGGCCATCCAAATCAGAGTTCAGTTTGTGGTTGGTGGCAAATCATTATTCACTATTCACTACTTATGTCCAGCATGAGGTTAGTCTGAGTTCTTGGCTATACCCCTTTGTCACGGGGTATCGCCGGCTTGAGGCATGGAGGGGAACCCACTGGCAGGAAACGGGCAAACAGACCAGAAAACGAGGTACAAGAGGGCAATCCAAAAGGCGTAGTCAAAGTCCGGTCCGGGTCAAGGCAGATGGCTAGGTTCAAGAGCGGAAGGCAGGCCAAGGGGTCAGTAACCAGGAATTCAGATGAGGGGTCAGGGAAAGGCAGCAGTATCCAACACAAGATGCTAGGTGATCGCACCATAGAGGTAGAATAACTCAGCAACAAGCCAGGGCTCTGACTGGAATTTATACCCAGTGGGACCCAGGACCACGACCTAGGACCACCCCCTGGTCGCAGAGACAACCAGGAGGCTTCTCCGTCCGGGAGCCAATGGCATGAGGCAAAGGACGGAACCACCCCCAGCAAGGCCCACACCTGACCACACTAATGTTCAGTGCACGCATGTGCAGCCTGTCTGCCGCACATTTCGCGCAGCAACCTTGGTGCCAGGAGTCCTGCCAAGCCGAAGGAGCCCCCGTGCCCTACACCGTATCTGGCGGCCCAGAGGAGAGGTGAGACCCCTGGTTCCCTGACACCCTTGTCTAATGCATTTTCATTAAAGTCAATAAATAGTGGTTTTGTATATATCTTCATTATCGTCAGGACTGAAATAATAACATTTAACCCCGTGTTATCCTTAGCGTCTTCTAAAATCAGCCTGGTGGTTGCAGAACTCACTAGCTCAAGCTCAAATTTTCATATGTAACTAGCTGACTCAGAGCAGTGACTCCTCTCCCCTCTCACACCGCCATCCACTGGCCTGTACAGGGTACTGTGCAGAGTTTCAGTCAAAGACAAAAGAGAGTCAGAAAACAAACAGCTTCTGCTGTAGTCTTTTTTTTTTTAACTCTATAGTGCTCTGTGAAAAAGATCATAAAAAGCTATAACTGAAAATGTTGAATCTTGCTTTTTAGAATGTGCCCAAAATTATGTGGGAGACGCAGTAAATATGCAATAACATTCTCTGGTCTGCTGAGAATAAAACTCATTTTTGGCTTTGGTGAAATACACTGTTTGGTAAAAGTCTGTTACTGCTCATCATCCTGTAGACTTGTGCGCCGTCAAAAAATTTGTTCCGTTTCGTTTCAGAATATCCGTTATTTCGTAATTCGTGTCCGAAACTCAATTCGGATTCGTACGAAATACGAATTTTCGTTAGTTTCGGCACATTTTCGTAACTTTACGAACATTCGTTATGATGAAGTCAAAAAGCAAAAATACCTTTGTTAATATTGGAGTCGATGGTAGTTGTTTTTTTTATCCGAAATACGAAATTCCGTTTTTATCCGAAATACGTATTTCGGATCCGAATTTCGGATTTCGGATTAAAAAAAAACTACCATCAACTCCAATATAAATGTACTTTGCTTTTTAACTTCATCATAACGAATGTTCGTAATGGAACGAAATTTCGTCAACGGAATTTCGTATTTCCTACCTGTATTTTGTAATCCAACCCTCAGCAGCAGTGGATCCTTATTTCGGATTAAAAAAAAAAATCTTGTCATGTTGTTCAACCTCATTTACAGGGGTAATATTAGTTCCTGTTTCAAAGAAATTCGGATCCGAAATTCGTTAATGGAATTTCGTATTTCGGATATAATTCGGAAACTGCAATTCGGATTTCGGATGCTTCCGAATTTACGAATTTCAGGAAAATTCGTACGAATTCTGATTCGTAACAAAACGAATCGCACATGTCTATCATCCTGTGAACATCATTCCCACTGTGGAGTAAGGTGGTGGTGGCGGCATTATGTTGTGCATGGGGTTTGCTGGATTCAGACACCTGTGGCACACTCCCCAGATCTGCCTCCCTGTACTGGGGCTTTTCTGCTGGATACCACAAATCCAATAACATCTATGTCAAAGAAAGTCAATATGAATGTTTGAGTGCATTGCTCGGTTGTATTTTAGTAGTGCTGGGTAGAGGGATGTTCAACCATGTGTTGCCTGCGTATTTGCAAACACCCAGGAGCTGGGAGAACATTGCTCCCACTAGCCACCATGGAAGGGGTGCAAAGACCACTGATCACCAATAGGGGCACAGACCATTAATAGGGGCTCTGACTACTGACCACCAACGGGTGCCCAGACCATTAAATGCCAACAGTGCACAAACACACTGAAAGCCAACGTTTACACAGGCACACTCCACTGACCACTTATATTTTAAGGGGCATTCTCCACTGACCACTAGTACTTTGGGGGTGCCCTCACCACTGACAACAAACATAAGAGTCAATTCTGGTCAGGACACTATCTACAAGGAGTTTGCATGTTCTCACTGTGCCTGCCTGGGTTTCCCCTGGGTACTCCAGTTTCCTCCAACACTCCAAAGGCATGACTGAGGTAGCATAGATGTCCCCATTCTTTCCCCTAATACGAGCCGCCAAGACCACCCACCACCCGTCCCTGTAAGAAATAAACAGACCACACTCCAAAAATTATTAGATGGCCTCCAAAGAGCCCCAACCGCATAACTACACAGAGCCTAACCACAAGAATTGAGCGGGCGGGAGGGAAGTTCACTCCTCGTCAGACAATCTCCAACTGCTGAAGAGAAGACCCTCCTACTCAGACCACCGTTCAAGCTCCACCTAACCTTTTGACCTGTCCAATTAGGTGAGTGACCTTGTCCAAATACCGAACCCCCGGTAACCATTTTGTAACGTGTCTCCCCTATACACCTAGTCATGTATGCCCTCCACTTATTTATTTTCTCTTCGGGCCTTCCTTGTTGGAAGGTTAATTGGCTCCTGTCTAAATTGGCCCCGTACGTATGTATACATGTGAGATAGTGACCTTAGATTGTAAGTACTTTGAGGGCAGGGGCTGTTGTGAATGTGCAACTATGTAAAGTGCTGCATAAATAAATAATAAAGGGGCACTTACTGCTGGCAACTGCAATCTGCAAGCTGCAATCTGCGCTGTGCATTACCTAGTCTTGACCCCTACACTTTGACTTCTGCAATGTATACAGTGTGTTGTGTATTATATAGTCTTGACAGCCACACCCTATACACTGTATAGTCCTCACTGCTGCACTCTATGCACAATGTTGTATATTACACACTCCTGACTCCTGTACTCTATGCGCTACATAGTCCTGACTCCTACCCTGTATACGTTATGGTGTCCATTACATACCCCTGACCTGTGCACTAACTGTTTTTTTATTTCTATATGTATATTCTACATGCAGAAATGCATAGGTAGTAGAAGACTTTCATTTTTTAAGTCACTCCCACTTGTAGATGTGATTTGGCCACACCCACCGTTTGCATTGCACAATGACCTTTCTCAGTGTTTTCCTGGTGGTCTTAGGTCTTTCGCAATCCTTGCAGGCCCTCTATTGTTGTACATACCATATTAATTGGCAGAACTGGGAATCTGGCCAGAACTGAGGGCAAAATGAAAGTCCATTATAGCAGGTTTTTGGGAAACCTGTTTCATTATGAAAGAGAACTGAGACTGGGGCAGAGGTTCATCTGTCAACTGCCCAATGACCTTAAAGTGACATTAAAGTTAGCACTTACCTTAAATAATGTCTCTTAATCTGATCTTCTTCTTTCCTGATGTTTTCATCTGTCCCTCCAGCGGTGCGGCGGCTCTCCAATCCAGCACTGACTCCTCTGTCCCTGCAGGCACTTCCGATCCCGCGGTGTCTGCATGCGGATGCATGCGTCCATAGACTTACCTTGCATCTCTCCTCGTCTCCCGGCCGAAAATCCAAACTGTGCCCGCCCCAAGATGCTTTGCAGCCGCCCGAGCAGTTTCGGATTCTCGGGCGGGAGCGCGCGGCGATAACGGGGTAAGTTTAAACCGCTGTTAAAGCGGTTTTTTTTTTACTTTTTGCCTATATCTACTGCTTGCTAGCCATAGATATAGGCAAAAAACCAAGAACCTGAATGTCATAAACTGGCCAAAGCCCTAACATCGACCCATCGGAGACTTGAAAATTGCTATCTGCCAACAGAATGAGAAGAATGGATCATATTGTGGGGTCCAGATTTGTAAGGGTGGTGGAGATTTATCCCCCCCAAAAAAATCACACTTGTATTTGTAGCCAAAAGTGGTTCTACTGGTCAAGGTTTTGACTCAGGGGCTGAATATTCATGCAACCAACCAATGTACTTTCATGTCACAGTTATAAGAAAAACGTTAAAAGCCGTCTTCCTGGTTGCTTCATGCAAGCCAGCTCTAGACTCTGTAGAACTCTGATCACTCACATTCATGTCACACCTAACTATTGCTCCTCTCCTCAGGTTACTGACCTTCAAAGCTGTGGCCCAGCTCTTCATCCTTGGCTGTACCTGGGGTATTGGCTACTTCCAGTTTGGACCTCAATCCCTGGTCATTTCTTACCTCTTCACCATCTGTAACAGCCTCCAGGGACTGTACATCTTCCTTGTACACTGTCTGCTCAATCAACAGGTATTTTTTTCCTTTTCTTTGTTATTTTATTTATATCAACAAAACCTAAGCTGAAATTTTTTTTTTGATTATTAGACTTTTTTTTCAGCTTTTTTGAAAAAACTGTCACAGATTATTCACTGTAATCTTTTTGAGACGTTTTTTCTGATACTGTGTTATATATTTTCAATGAAGTTGTAATGCCGTATTATATTCATTAATCGAAGCTGATTTCATCCATCTACTATCATCTACTATTACTTAATCTTAATCGAAGCTGATTTTATCTATTTATTATTATTCAATTTTACTATTTATTCTTTGTCATCTAAGTTTATCACGATTATTCACTTACGTTTGAATGTCATTTATATCTATTAGCCATAGGCTACACTTAATCTTTAGTTAATTGCTTACTCATGTTGTTCACACAGTGATACAAACCATCTTTTTCGTTTACTTTTTATGACTGTTTCAAATACACATAATTTATACATTGATATACACTGATCACTTAACCCAATCTGTGAATATTTACACATATTTTGTTGACTTCATCTCTAGCGCTGTGTTTCAAATACTCTATCTGGAACTAAGGGGCCAAGCCCAACCCCTGAAAAACAACCCCTCCCCCATAATCCCCCCTCCACCAAACTTTACACTTGGCACAATGCAGTCAGACAAGTATCGTTCTCCTGGCATCCACGAAACACAGACACGTCCATCGGATTGGCAGACAGAGAAGCGTGATTGAGTCACTCCAGAGAACACGTCTCCACTTCTCTAGAGTCCAGTGGCAGCGCGCTTTACACCGCGGCATCCCACGCTTTGCATTGCACTTGGTGATGTGAGGCTTGGATGCAGCTGCTCGGCCATGGAAACCCATTCCATGAAGCTCTCTACGCACTGTTGTTGTGCCAATCTGAAGGCCACACCAAGTTTGGAGGTCTGTAGCTATTGTCTCTGCAGACAGTTGGCGACTTCTGCGCACTGTGCGCTTCAGCATGCGCTGACCCCGCTCTGTCATCTTACGTGGCCTACCACTACCTGGCTGAGTTGCTGTTGTTCCCAGTTGCTTCCACTTTGTTATAATCCCAGTAACAGATGACCACGGAATATTTAGTAGCCAGGAAATGTCACGGAACACCTGAATCCAATGATTTGGAGGGGCGTCCCAATACTTTTGGCAATATAGTGTATCTTAAACTGAACTGCCCACTCAACCTTATTTACCTTTTCCAATGGCAGCAGCCTCCCACGTTCTTTACATCTTGCTTGGCAAGGCCGAGTGTGGAGTTGTTTGTGCCTGCACAGTATGTCACCTTTAATGGAAGTCAAAAGTGGTTTGTGTCCACAGGACTTATTATGAGGCCAACCCTCGACTGTACAGCAGAGGTAGACACCAGGAACTGAGGCGTGCAGGAATAAGAATGTAGAATGGGATCAAGGACTATGCGGGAGACCTATAAACAGACATTGTAATACACACAACAGCAAGAAACTGATAGGTAGATTGATGGGTTGTTAGACATAGGAGGGGGGGGGGATTGAACAACACAGTTTATATTTGTGCCCATTGCATAGTTTGGTGACCCATGACTAGTACCAGTTAGTTTGGGGACCTCGAGAGATCCACATATTAGTGTATCAGTCAATGTACTGTAGATTTCTTCATGTTACCTTACCTCCTATAATTAAATCATTTGGTATATTTTTTTAGGTCAGAGAAGAGTACCGCAAATTGTTCAGTGGACTTTGTAAACAGAAGAAGCAGAAGAAACAGGATACGTCCACCATCAGCACCCTTCAAACTGCTTCTAAACCAGTAAGTTAACAAAAACCTACCCTATGGTCATGTAGGGTGTACCTACATCATGGTGTACATCATATGTGCATCATGTACACCATGCCACTTTCTTCCATTTTTAATACATCTGGTTCAGCGGGTCCCTTCTATCACTACGTATGAAAGGATGAGCAGGGTCTTGCAACAATAGAAAATAATGTATATTACAGGATAGGGGTTATTTACCTTTTTAAAGTTTTGGATGGCATGATGTAGTGCTGCAACTCCAAAACTGAATAAATACTGATCTGGCGGAGTTTATAAACAAGCAGGTAAATGGGTTTTGGTGTCGTCGTTTCCAAGACAACTAGTCCCAGCAGTCCTGACAACTAATTGCCATGGGTGTCCTTGTCTCAATCAATAGACAAAGCCTTCGATGGGTGGGGAAGCACTTAGCTCCACCCATGAGCAGCTGAGTTGTCTTACTCAGGTAGAAGGAGGATTGTGGGCCAAATTGGAGATCTAGCACTATAGACTCAATTCACAAAGCTTTACCATGGGGATAAGAATCTTTATTTTCAGCAGTTGGCTCTCAGCAAAAGTAAACTATTCTTTTTTTCTTAAAGGAGAACTATGGGGTCAGTGTTTTTCCCCCATAGTTCTCCTAAGGGTAACGGGAGGACACAAACTAGCGTCCTCCCATCACCCAAAGCTCAGTATATAGGAAGCTACAGCTCGCGGTATACTGAGACGCCTCAGCCGGAGCGGATCCCAACAATTCTGTCTGGATCCGCCCAGCTGCGTGAGCGACAGCTGGCTCTGCCTATCTAGAGGCAGAGCCAGCTGTACCCGCCCCCTTCCCCATCAGTTCCACCAGTCAGTGCTGGAGGATCGTAGCGGGGAATCCCTGCAGAGAGCCGTGAGTGACAGTCACGGCCCTCTGCAGGGATAGATCGACAAGTGAGCGAGCGCTGGTATGTGTTCGCTCACTTCCCGATCAACTGAGCCGACGTGTGACCGTTTCATTGTCACAGGTCGGCTCAGATTATGAGGATGAGTGAAAATCACTCCCCTCATAGTTCTCCTTTAACCACTTCCTGCCCGGAGCAATTTCTTACTATTTGCGCACACATGATGATAAAATCTGAATTATTGGCTAGAAAAATTAATGGGCCTAGAATTATTGATCTCCCTCCGACGTTTGCGGTGATATGTAACATGCGTGGCGCAATTTTCTTGTTTTAGCATTTAGGCGCATCCCTACCTGTGTTTGCGCTTGTATGAGCGTGCACGTGGGGGGGGGGGGGGGGGAACTTTAAACATTTTTTTGCATTTTTTTTTTTTATATGTTACTTTGATTTTTTAATTTTTTTTCCCACTAACTTTATTGCTAACCAGCCCCCTATGTAACAGTAGATATGATGTGTCAGGTCCTCTTTATGGAGACAACAGGGATCTTTCAGACCCCAAAGAAGCTGAGGAAGCAGAGATCTGCTTCCCCAGCCTCTTCTGAGCCAGAGAATGTGCCCAGTGACACCGGAAGTGATGTGATACACATCACGCCCGGGTCCAGTGATTGGAGAAGAGACCAGCGGCTAGAAGCCTGCCGATCTCTCTCCAATCGGGAGAACCGTAGTGCCAGACCCGGGCCCAGACTGGGGACAGCGCAGCCCGGGGAAGCCGGCGGAAGGTGGTAGGAGCCGCACATTCCGCCGATCAGTACGAAGTATGCAGCGGCTGTATAGACGCCGGATCGCTTGTACCTGAACAGCCATTGCCGCTGTTTAAAATGACACCAAGAACACAGCTGCAGCAGCAATTGGTTAATTAAGGATCCCTATCCTGGCATGCTGGCTTTGTGAACTGAACCTCGTGTTTCATGTTCCTAAATACAAGTATAGCCTCTTTCATTGTTCCATGGAACTAGCAATCAGAGTGATTTATTATCATGGTCTGAGGTCACCTTGCTTACGCTAAATTGTCATGTCTTCTGCAGCAGCTGATCTCCTCTCCTGACTGTCCTTCTAACTGCACCCTGGAATCTTCGATGATCTTTCATAAGGAGGTGACCAGTACAGACAACCCTCCAGCCGAGGAGAAGGAGCAGAGCGTGTAGCCGACTTGGTGGACTTGTGAGGAAATTCAAGCTGGGAAAATGACCGACAAGCAGATTGACTCACCGGGGGCGATGTATACAGCAGAAGACAACTAGAAAATATCATTATGATTACCATGTATTCCAGGAACCTGCTCTGGGTATTTGAAGCCTAGCTTCTGATTGGCTGCTGTGGCTAACACCTCCAATTCTCTTGTTTTTCCATCATAAATGAACCACTTTGTAACAACTGTTCTTGCCTATGTACTGGTGGCACCAAACAAGGTCCACCATGGGGTTCCTCAGTGAAACAGAAGACAGAGTAATGCTTCTCTTCTCGAATTTATTGTTATGAAATTTTTAACCCGTTGTGAAGTAAATTTTCCTTTGTTTTTGGTGTGAAAATTCGTAAACCCTAAGGGCCCGTTCACACCAGATGCAGTGAGTTCCGGCCCGATTCTAGCCAGAACGCACTGCTTTGCATTACAGCCGGCTCACTTTTTCGTGGGGCAGGAGGCACGAAGTGAATGGCACCGTAGCCACGCCCTCCGGCCGCAATGCGATCGGCCGCACGGGATCGTAAGTGTCTGGAGAGAGGAGGGGACCTGGCGGTATACCTCATCCCGCCAGGTGAACGTCCCCTCCTCTCTCTGCCGGTGTCCATCACCAAAATGGCCGCTGGCAGGCGTCAGTTAGATGACCGTGCATGCCCGATGATGTCATCACACACAGGTGTGGTGACATCACACGCATGCATGATGATGTCACTGCGGGGTCTCCACTCTGGGTGTCACCCAGCCTCGGGACGCCCCTGCTTTTAGCCGTATTCAGGCATTTCTCAGGCGCCTCTATTGAGGTCTAAACACCCCGTTCTGCATCCAAAGTAGCTCAGGTACTTCAGATGTCAAGCCACAGGCATCTGAGCATTCATATATGTACAGACATTAATTAAAACATGGTATTTTGGTTGTTGAGCGTTTTGGAGCTTGCCTCTGGTTTCAAAATGCTTAGGTGTAAATCAGGACTAAGGGCTCATGCACACGGGTGTACGTGTTTACATAGGATCTTGCCCACTGTACACATGTAACATGTGTGCTAACATTTACATCTGTACAGCATAAGGTTGCCACCTGTCCGGGACTTACCCAGGCAGTCCGGGTTATGACTAGTGATGGGCCGAACAGGTCCGAGTTCGGTTCGAATTCGAACTTTAGAACATCCAAAAAGTTTGATCTCAAACTCAGTGCAACTCTATGGGGGTAGAACTTTCAAAAACAATTGTCCCCTATAAGAACGCTTATATGCAAGTTATTGGCCATACAAAGTGTATGGGCATCCGGGTACTGTCCTGGGGGGACATGTATGGGGGTCCGGGTACTGTCCTGGGGGGACATGTATGGGGGTCCGGGTACTGTCCTGGGGGGACATGTATGGGGTTTTTTTTATCCAAAACGAAAACGAAATGAAACAATAACTATAAATAATATTTTTAAAAACAACGACCGCCGTCGCGTTCGCACGGGCGGAACACCCGCAGAATAGTATTTTGACAGATGCCGGCAAAACATAAACAATTGGGCGGAGCTAGCGGCGACAGCTAGCTCCGCCCAACTCTGTACAGTTTTACGTCATCTGACAGGTGAGCCATGATTGGGCAAAGTCATCGTGACTTGGCCCAATCATGGCTCTTACAGAGTACTGAGCCCTGATTGGGCAAAGTCTTGCACTTGACCTGTGGTCAGGTGCAATCCTTTAACCAATTAGGGCTTCACAAGGCGCATCGAACAGACGCCAAACACTCTTGTATGTCATGTGTTCGGCAAACACATGAACTAGCGATGTTCGAGTCGAACGTGTGACGAACCCATCACTAGTTCTGAGTCCTGTATGTCCTGTGTCCAGGTTTCAGGCCAGTCGAATTTCAATGTCTTC
>NW_017309090.1:41162-45612 GCF_000935625.1 Nanorana parkeri | reverse complement strand
AATAAATAACTAAATAATAATAATAAATAAATAAACCCAAAAAAGGCTGAAAAAAAATCAACAAAGTTCATATATTGGTGAAGAACTTGTGTGTAATCTTGTGCTCCACCTTCATGTAGTGTAACAATGCTCCCCACTCACCAGATCCGCTCCATCAAATCGCCGTTAGTGAAATATATCATCTCTCCGCCAAAACGAACACACTCCCCAACCGTAGGCCCTCATTCACACTAGAAATGGCCGGCACGTACAGCTCCGTGCTGCGTGTGATTAGTACGCAGCCCCCCGTCCTTCTCTATGGGACTACGCGGCCGTACGCCCGCCAATGCTCACCTTAAGTGCAGTCCATACGGGTGCCCCGGCTCGGACGTTCACCCGCACCGACTAGGGTTGCCACCTGTCCAGGATTCGCCCGGACAGTCCAGTTTTTGAGTCCTGTGTCTGGGTTTCAGGCCAGCCGACACCCGGACACTTTACATTTTTTGGCAGGTGTCAGGAAATCGGAAGAGGAGATGTGCGGGCCCGCGGCTCACAGGAAGGCTGCTGAGGTCCACAGCAAGCGTGAGACCTTGGCGGCCTTCCTGTGAGCCACAGGAGCATGTAAACAGACGACGGCCCGCAGCTCCTTCTACGTCTTCCTGACACCACGCTGCCCACCGTCAGACCCCTGGTGAGACACCGCACAGCACTCCTGAAAGTCTGCATAGCCCACATAGCCACCTGAGAGCCCAAAATAGCCCACCTGAGAGCCCCACACAGCCACTTGAAAGACCACATAGCCCATCTGAGAGCCCAAATAGCCCACCTGAGTCCCCCACACAGTCACTTGAAAGACCACATAGCCCACCTGAGAGCCCCACACAGCCACTTGAAAGACCACATAGCCCACCTGACAGCCCGCACAGTCCACATGAGAGACTCCACAGCTCATCTGAGAGCCAGCAAAGCCCTGGTGAGAGCCAGCACAAGCCACTTGACACCCCGGAGACATCAGGGAGCCACCCCGGTAGAACACATATGTGGCTTGATATTTATTTTGCATTGCTGTATAATGTATTGCTGGAACTTGTAGTCCTCTATAGCCGCTCTCCTTACTCCCTTCCCCTGGCTGCCTCTCCTCGCTCTCTCCTCTATATTCTCCAAAAAAGAAAATTCCGGCACTAGATCGTTCGGGTTTCACTTGAAGAAAAGGTGGCAACCCTAGCACGGACGTGCAGGGAGGGTGAGCGTAGGGCGGCGTACGGCCGCGTAGTCCCATAGAGAAGGACGGGGGCTGCGTACTAATCACACGCAGCACCTGTCCTTGCCGGGAGCTGCCCGATACGGCCGTGCACGCAGCATGGAGCTACGTGTCGGCTGATTCCCCTGTGAATGAGCCCCAACACCGATGTATTTCTCCTTTTTCAAAATACTCCACGGATGTATCCAATATGGAGCAGTCAAAGAAAGCAACGCAGCGTATCCTTTCCAATAGGAGCACACTCCCTCCTATGTCTGACACTGGTATAGAATCACATCTCCATCTCCTCCACGGTTCTCGTATTGATGATAGTGTGGTATGATTCCCCCGATCAAAACAAATAGAAATGTACAGAGCATAAAATCTTTAAAACATCTGTTGCGCAAAAAATTACAAACTTACATCAGGCAAGAGCTCTTCAGCAGCGGGCAGTCATCAGAGTTGCAGAGATATTATGATGTGTGTGTGTTTACAAGTTTACTGATGTTCAATATCATTATATATTTTATGCATTTAGTTGTAAAAGTCTTGACTAAGGTAGCATAGATGTTCCCATACGTTCCCATAACAAGCCCCCAAGACCACCCACCACCCGTCCTTGTACCAATAACTAGACCACACTCCAACTTGGTATAAAATGGCCTCGGCAGCCTTTTATTAACAACTATGATATATAAAACATATTATATATATATAAACAATTACCATAACAAAAGTTGCAGGTCTTTGAAGGCCACACCTTTGATCCGTTACTTGCGGCAGTACTACAACCTGTTAGGCCCCCAGCCGCAACACACCGCCTCGGGGACAACCACCAACTGACCGCATACACTCCAAAATTAGCTGAATAGAGGACCCATACCAAGACAGGTCCCCCAAACCTTAACCACCAGCACCTATTATTTGATGGCCTCCAAAGACCCCAACCGCATACCACCCGGACTAACACCAAAATTCCTTGGGCGGGCGGGAGGGAAGTTCACTTTACCTCAGAAATTCTCCAACTGCTGCAGAAAAGTCCCTCCTACTCAGACCACCGTTCAAGCCCCACCTAACTTTTTTGACCTGTCCAATCAGGTAAGTGACCATGTCCCCAAGACCGAACCCTTGTTAACCCTTTTGCTTGTCTCCCCTATACACCTTGTCATGTATGCCCTGCGCTTATTTTTATTTTATTTTTTCGCTTCGGGCCTTCCTTTTTTGCAACTATATATTTATCACTGAATGCTTCCGTGGCATGCCTTTTCCAGGATTGCTAGGCTTTCCATTAGGAAAGCCCAGCACTGCCTACATACTATTCAGCACTCTGAGTAGACGGAGCAGTTAAGACAATCCTCCCTCTTCTTTTTTTGTCTGCTCTTCGGTTCTGTGTTTAGCACAAACATTTTACAACATCAGTCGCTGAACCCCTATGAAGATGCAATGTTTCTTATTTATCTAAAGTTGCAACTTTTGTACTTTCAGAATTGAACGTAAATACGGAAGAGCCCTGGGGCCATGCTAAATAAAAAAAAAATTAAACAAAATTCTGACTTTGAAAGACAGAATTCTGTGTTTAAAAGTCAGAATTCTGAGATTAAGCTGTTACAAAGCTCATGCACAGTCTGTCTATAGATAGATAGTCAGTGTGCAACATGGGTGGTTATTACACTGTTGCTCATTGGTCCTATAATCTTACCAATCAAAACACTCTTTAGGCTACTACCAGCGTTATAATCTCAGAATTCTGACTTTGAATCTCAGAATTCTGACTTTGAATCTCAGAATTCTGTCTTTCAAAGTCAAAATTTTGTTTCATTTTTCTTTTTTTAGCATGGCCCCAGGGCTCTTCAGTACTTCCGTACATAAAAACTGAAAAATAAAATTATACTTGCTTGCTATGAGTCTCTTTGTCAGTAGAGTTACCAGTGATCTGAGATAGAGATATTTTGCAGTCTGTAATGCATTACATACTCTTTAACAGCTCAGCTTTTCTTGATTGGAAATGTCATAGGGGGTACCGGGCCAACAGCAACTTCTGCAATCCCTTCCGCCCTCAGGCCCCATAGCAGCCACATGGCTATTGTTACGCCACTGGTAATTCCACAAGCACAGTGATTGTACTGAGAATATATAGACAGGGGCTCCCTCTAGTGGCTGTATATATATATAATAATATTAATAAAACTCGGGCCAAACAGCTGTAAAACAAGTGTCAGGAGGGCGCTGAGATTCAGCATTTTAACTGTCATATATTGCAGCTTATCAGTCCTCACGTGTGGTTGTTGCACTCCTTTTCTTTTTTTCCCCCCTTTATTTTAACCTAGTGATCCTGCCAGTAACACATTTTCTGTCTTAGGCTGGGTTCACACCTAGGCGTATTGAATATGCGCGTTTGTCGCGCGTTTCGTGTCACGCGTTACCGCGATTCGCGGTAAAAAAACACGCGACAAACGCGCGTTTCCGAGGGCTACTTGGCTGTATCCCAATGGAAACGCGCGACCAGAACGCCCCAAAGAAGTACATGTGCTTCTTTGGGCGGCGTAGGCCGTTTTGTAGCACGTTCAGACGGGCTGATATACGCCCAGGTGTGACCCATACCCATAGGAAATAATGGGATTTCGGTGTTTGAGCATTTTGCAGAGCGTTCGAACGCGCTACAAAACGCCCAGGTGTGAACCAGGCCTTAGAGTGACAACTAGGGATGTCCCGATACAACTTTTTTTAAACCAAGTACTACTTGCCCTCAGGTACTCGCCGATACCAATTACCGATACTTTTTATTAAAGGGACATGTGACATTTTTTCTAAAACAACACATACTGATGATTCTCAGGCAGTTTCTCACCAGGGCTAAATACGGATGTCCCGAGAACTGAGGACATGTCCCCAAAGCAGAACACAGGTCCCCACAGCCAGTGGTGTATTTTGGTTTTGTGCTGCCCTAGGCAAGACTAAACCCGAGCACCTCCCCATCCCTAACCTAAATTAGTCCCACCCCTTCCTGTTTAAGACATTTTGCATAACCTGTCAGTCGCGGGATACAGCGCACACGGTGTATCTAGATTCTGACAGGTTGCACTATCAATGTAGCATGACGCTCTAGTTCTACCTTTGTAATAGCCACCTTCCCATTCCTGGCTTGATGGGCTCCCTAGTTCTGCAGCTACAATAACTATTCTCTCCTTTCTGACAATGGATCCAGCGGAGCTCGCCGCTCACCTCATAACT
>NW_017309090.1:27757-33319 GCF_000935625.1 Nanorana parkeri | reverse complement strand
CACCCATCTTCTGCCATCATATGCTGGGCCCTCTAATTCTGGGCCCAGCATGCCGTCACCCATCTTCTGCCGTCATATGCTGGGCCCTCTAATTCTGCCGTCACCCATCTTCTGCCTTCATATGCTGCGCCCTCTAATTCTGCCGTCACCCATCTTCTGCCATCATATGCTGGGCCCTCTAATTCTGCAGTTACCCATCTTCTGCCTTGGCCGCCGGGCTCTGTAGCTCGCCCCGCTCTAGAGACATAACCCGGCACGGAGCTTATAGGCTGCACTTCCCCGGACTCACCACCACGGAGGTGCCGATGAGCACAATTACATCTGGATCTCAGCCCCGGGGTCCTGCGGAAACTCCTCCCCTGCCTGAAGTCAGAGATTTGGGTGCTGGTTTCCCAGGGAGGTCCGGCGCATGAACTGCCAGCACATCCGGATGAAAGTCACTCACGCTAATACATTGCACAGCATGTTGACCAGGAAGAGGAAGGAGCTGCAGCCGGCATAGATGTAGGAGTAGGCGGCATAGGTGGACATGTTGGCCCCCCAGTCAAAGAAGCGCCAGGTCCAGGAGTAATGGCAGTCATTTATGAATAATTTATAATATCATTTTTTTTTCTCTCTCACCTAACTAGTTTGGGGGTAGAATTTGTTTGGCGCCCCCCAGGAAAGTGCCGCCCTAGGCAAATGCTTAGTTTGCCTTGCAGTAGATACACCCCTGCCCACAGCAGAACACAGGTCCCCACAGCAGAACACAGGTCCCCACAGCAGAACACAGGTCACCACAGCAGAACACACGTCCCCACCACAGAACACAGGTCCCCACCGCAGAACACAGGTCCCCACAGCAGAACACATGTCTCTAAGGCAGAATAGTATTCCCCCCATAGCAGGATTGCTCTCACCAGGCTGCTTGTCGATCTCACCCGGGCGACATCCACGTCCGGACCGGCAATACTGGGACCCGACCTCCTCCAGTTGCGGACCGGCAACGCTGGGACCCAGCCTCTTCTCCGTCGGCTGACCATCTCCGCTCCTGGACCCCCCGTCCTCCATCCTTCTCCTGGCCCAGTCCTCCCCGTCAATGGGCGGCAGAAACCCCAAGGTAGCCCTGGGGCGACCACTCCAGCTCCACCGCTCGTAGTTCCACCCCTGGGGCTGTCCATGGCTTTGTCTGCGCCGGGAAGGAGGAGGTAAAGAACCGGACAAGCACTGCCATGGACAGCTATCTACAGGTGCCCAAGGTCCCCACAAGTGCGGGAACTCGGACAGCCGCTGCTGTTTAAAAATGTAAAGGGCCGTTATTGGCCTTAAGAAATCGGGGCATTTTCATGAGTACAAGTACACGTGAAAATGCCTGGTATTGGTCCCAAAACGATGCTAGTATCGGTACATCCCTAGTGACAACGCTCAGTTAATATATTGTATCTGTGGAGGAGCAACTGAGCAAAACCACATTGCACCACGGTGTGCCCATAGAACTTAATGAAATGTCACTCGTAACATTTTTTTAAAGTTCTAAGAAAAAAATCTTGATCAAGTGCATCAGCACTGTGCCCAGCCAACACACCCCAGCAGCTGTGCAGTATAGCATAGATGTTTATGTGAATGGGCCCTTAAACCATTGCCGTCCGGCCGCTTTTGTGTTGCGATCCCCCTCCGCTGCCAACTATCCCGGGCTCCGCTGTCCCCTGTGCGGGCCTGGAATTGGCACTGCAGCTCTCTGCACTGAGATCAGAGGGATATCAGCACACGTCATCCCGCTGATTTCCCCTCTGATCTCTGAACGTGGAAGAGACGTGTATTACATCACTTCCGCCTTCAGCTGTAATTTATCCGGCTTATGTAGCTGGAGAGAAGCTGATGAAGCAGAACTCTGCTTCATTAGCTTCTTTGCGGGCCCCAAGATGACATTAGTGGTCTAATAGACCCTTAATGTCTCCATAAAGAGGATCTATCACTGTATATTTGCTATTGCATAGGGGGCTTGTTAGCCCTCTATGTGATAGCAATAAAGTTAAGTGTAAAAAAAAGTTTCAAAAAACACTAAAAAATTTCCTCACCCCCACCTACACACACATACAAACACCCGTCTGCTGCACCTACATGTGAAAATGACAATTGCACCACACATGTTACATATCACCGCGAACATTGGAGTATGAGCAATAATTCTATGGCCATCAAACACTGATAACACTAAACTGATGAGCGGTAAAAGCTTTCAAAGCGTTGTCTATGGGCACCTTTGGGTGCAGCATTGTACGATTGAATAAACATCAGAGAATCTCAGCGCTGAATACTGAAAAATGGCCTGGACAGGAAGGTGCTTTAACACCCTGGACTTCAAGGGGTTAACCCATTCACGACCCATGACGGGATAATCCCGTCATGAAGTCTGAAGGGGCTGTTCATAATTGTAGAGCCGACTGTCGGCCTTACAGTAGAAGCGATTCTGGCGGCTCAGCTGCTGCCAGATCGCTTCCATGATCCGGTAACCGGGCCGCCCCCTGCCTGACACCCCCGCCGTGTTTCCTGGGATCCGTTGCCCCTCCCACGGGCCCAGGACCGGCTTGTCGGGGGTCGGCGGGAAGCTGGGGAGGAGATCGGTGACCGATCTCCTCCCCGTTCTATAGGACCAGGAGTGATGCATATTGCATCACTTCCGGTCCCATAGCTGTGATTGCTGGGCTCCTGAAGAACAGCAATAAACTATTGAAGTGTGATCTGCCCTTCAATAGCTTATTTAAAGTGTAAAGGTGACATTTGGATCCCCAGCATCACCTTACAGAGCACCTGTCTCTGCAAATATGCTATCACATGGGGGGCTTGTAATTGCTGGGAGACACCCGCGGGTGAACTGCAGGTTCCAGCACTACTGTGCCACCTGGTCTGGTACCTGACAGCTACTGGCTGCAGATGAGCACTGGAACTGCAGGATCTGGTTCCAGCGCCACATTGCCACATGGAGGTGCTCTGGTCAGTGACATATGGCACAACAACACCTCTAACCATGCCACCAGGGCCGGATTTACTCTCTCTGCTGCCCCTAGGCCAGGTTTCTCAATGCGCCCCCATATCTGCCAACTACCCCTCCATGGAGAATGGTAGACCTGCAGGCTGCATACAAGTGATCTTGGCAAAATCGCCGAGATCACTGGTACAAAACAAGCGGCGGCTTCCCCACTGTACATTTAGCCCTGCATGCCCAAAGCAGGGCTAAATGTAGCAAACAACTACCCACCCGGCACCTGGAACTGCATGTCCCGGGCATCGGAATTCCACACCCCTGCTGCCCCTCTACTCCCTGCTGCCCCGAGGCCGGGCCTTGGTTGGCCTTGTGGGAAATCCGGCCTTGCATGCCACTCTTCCATCATAGTTCCCTATGCAAAGGTCCAAGGTACTTTCATTATGTTATCTTTCTAAGACAAAGGCTTTACATATTATGAGACTTTACCGTATTAGAGATATTATAAAGAGGAAATAATCCCATTGAAGCTTGGCTAATTATTATTTACATAAAACAGAGACGGTCTTTTGTATAAAAAGAAGAGAAGTGGCAAAGAGCTACAGGAGGCCAAACCACCTGATGAATACCAGATAGAAGATTTGCATAGGAAAAAAAGGTTGCGGGTCACAATGAGGAATAATAGCCGACAATAAAGCAGAAGGAAAGGAGCGGCGGAAAATTAATTCCATGTATTTACCAGGAAGGGCAGCGATAAATGAGCTGGAAGACCTCACAGAAGCACGAGCCGCCAGAGGTTACCGGGAACCTAAATAGTGTCCTCAGTATGAGACGCCAAAGGATAAGGAGGTTCTGCAGCTTTCTTCTGATCACCGGTAAACCTTTGGGTGTATCTCAGATTTAGCCTGCAAGGGTCTTAATAATAATGCGTTCAAGTGAGTATAGGGATTGTAGTGTGATGAATGGAATAAGCTGTAGCTGTAGTAAAGACTGTAGCCGTCCAAAGTCCTTGGTTTTGTCTGGAATTGGTCAGTTGGCAGTCAGATCTCAAATGTAGACCTGCTTTGTGTCAGCACATGGGGATAACCTGTGCAATTCACAATGCAAAATGTCTCCCAAGTCCGTGTGTGATACAGGAACATACAGGTGAAACTCGAATAATTAGAATATCGTGCAAAAGTAATTGCAGTAAGTGCTGCAAAAGGGGCCCAAACCAAGTACTGAGTACATATGCATGCTTGTACTTTTCAGAGGTCCGATATTGTTCTATGTACAATCCTTGTTTTATTGATTGCATGTAATAATCTACATTTCTGAGGTTGTGGATTTGGGGTTCTTGGGGTTTCCATGAGCTGTAAGCCATAATCATCACAATGATGACAAATCACGGCTTGAACTATCTTGCTTTGCATGTAATGAGTCTCTCTCATATATTAGTTTCACCTTTTAAGTTGCATTAGTG
Organism: Nanorana parkeri; assembly: GCF_000935625.1. Lineage (NCBI taxonomy): Eukaryota > Metazoa > Chordata > Amphibia > Anura > Dicroglossidae > Nanorana > Nanorana parkeri. Next base: position 28,895 of record NW_017309090.1, on the reverse strand, counting down.
AAATAAATGAACTTTGCACCATATTCTAATTATTCCAGTTTCACCTGTAGAAGATTCAGAAGTTCATCTTAAGTGTTAAATACCTTCGTTCCTGCAATCTGTAGGAATATATGACCAAGTTTTGTTACTGCTCACCAATCCACCTCGCTCACTATTGTCAGTAATCTGGGGAATCTGAGTACCCATGCTTGTGTTGTAGCAGAGCTATCCCCAAAGCCAGCACAGGCTCCCTGATGATAAAAGCTACAAATGCCAAGGATAAGAAGTGAGGGGAAAATCTAATGGGGACACTACCGCAGGAAACAACCTTCATTTAATAGAGTGGATATGGGGCTCTGTACGGAAGACCTGCATCGAAAGTGATTGTGGTACTGTATGTGTCCCGGTCATTGATACTGCAGGGATAGCAGCATGTTAAAAAAAAAATAATAATAATAATGTGTTCAGAGCTCGATCTGCTAAATATCTGTGCATAGACTTCACTCCACTGATAACATTTACTCCAATGATGTCTATATTATATGGAAACATTTCATAGATGTTTTTTTTATACAATGATCTGTAGTGTAAAATAATTGTAGATGGAAATCAGTGATCCATATACACTAAATGGCCAAAAGTATCTCAATACCGCTCCAAATTATTGTTTTGGTGTTACCGATGAAGGGTTCTATTAATGCTAAAGGCATACAAAGACATTTTAGACAACTATGTGCTTTGAACCGGGGGAGGGGTGGGGTAACAGTTTAGGAAGACCCTTTTCTGTTCCAGCATGACTATGACCCTAGGAGGACATGGTTGCTCCATGAGGACATGGTTTGATGCCTTGGGTGCAGGAATTTTAGAGGCCCAGACACAGCCCTGAACTCCTTTGGGCTGAATTGGAATGCCAACTGTAAGCCGGGTCTTTCTGTCCATTGTCACCTGACCTCACCAATGCTGTTTTGGCTGAATGAACACAAGAGATGCTCCAATATCTTGTGGAAAGCCTTCCCACTTCCCAAGCTTGAATAGAGGTGTGTGGGGGGACATCTATTGTCTGCCACATACAATGCTGTTTTAACAACTCTCTCTGGGCAGGATTATTAACACCTCCTAGACTCCAATTATGCAAATGCAACATTCACCATATTTATTC
>NW_017309090.1:25718-27592 GCF_000935625.1 Nanorana parkeri | reverse complement strand
GGGGGGGGGTGGGGTGAGGCATCTATTGTCTGCCACATACAATGCTGTTTTAACACCTCTCTCTGGGCAGGTTATTAACACCTAGCTCCTTTTAGAGTGTAAGCCCCCAGGGGCAGGGCCCTCCTTACCATCTTGTCTTGAATTGTATTGTGATTGTAATGTCTTCCTAATATTGTAAAGTGCTGCGCAATCTGTTGGTGCTCTATAAATCCCGTATAATAAGAAGAAGAAGAAGAAGAAGAATTAGGCAAATGCAATCAACACTTTCATTGTGACTAACAGATTATGTGGATTGGAGCGACATTCACCATATTTATTCCCAGAGAATTTTTGTACAAGTCATTCTGAATTGAGAAAGCTGGTCGGATGACCTGTGAAACGTCTTCAAGAACAATGCAGCAAGTCCAGTTCCCTTGACTTATTTTTTACAGATATCCCTTCCCATGAGAGGCTGTTATAGCAGCAAAGACAGGGAGGAGGGGGACACTCCATAATAATGTCCATGGATTTGGAATGGAATGTCAAACAAGCTCATGAAGGATTGAAGTTGTGATGGTTTGGTGTTCACAAAACGTTAGCCATGTAGTGTAGCAAAGGCAGAGCAAGATGATACAATGGGATAATATGAGTAAAGGTGTATGAAGACGTGTGGAGGATCCTCGGATCCAACCGGTTCCCTTACAGCAGGGGTGCCCATTAGGTAGATGGTGATCTAGCAGTAGCTCTCAGAGCTGATGCTGGGAGATCAGGAAGGGGGGGAATGGCGGCCCCTGTATTCCATTTTGGTATATTTATTTATCTGTGCACACGATTACCTATTAGCCTGAGTCTGCTGAGCCGAGCTCTCTGACACCTTTCTGGTGGATACTGGGGGTTGTAGTGCTTTGTATTACATCAAAGAATATTAGTTTACACTGCAAAATACAGCAAGGTGAGCCAGGAGAGAGAGCGGGGAGAGACAGCCAGGGGAGAGAGCGTGAGGAGAGACAGCCAAGAGAGAAAATGAGGAATGACAGCCAGGAGAGCAAGGAGAGACAGCCAGGAGAGCGAGGAGAGACAGCCAGGAGAGAGAGAGGAGACCCAGCCAGGAGAGAGTGAGAAGAGACAGCCAGGAGAGAGAGAGGAGAGACAGCCAGGGGAGAGAGAGGAGAGACAGCCAGGGGAGAGAGAGGAGAGACAGTCAGGAGAGAGAGGAGAGACAGCCAGGTGAGAGGAGAGACAGCCAGGAGAGAGAGAGGAGACCCAGCCAGGAGAGAGTGAGAAGAGACAGCCAGGAGAGAGAGAGGAGAGACAGCCAGGAGAGAGAGAGGAGAGACAGCCAGGAGAGAGGAGAGACAGCCAGGAGAGAGGAGAGACAGCCAGGAGAGAGAGAGGAGAGACAGCCAGGAGAGAGAGAGGAGACCCAGCCAGGAGAGAGTGAGAAGAGACAGCCAGGAGAGAGAGAGGAGAGACATCCAGGGGAGAGAGAGGAGAGGCAGCCAGGGGAGAGAGTGAGGAGAGGCAGCCAGGAGAGTGATGAGAGACAGCCAGGAGAGAGTGAGGAGAGAGAGGCCAGGAGAGAGTGAGGAGAGACAGCCAGGAGAGATAAGAGAGACAGCCATGAGAGATAGGAGAGACAGCCAGGAGAGAGAGGAGAGACAGCCAGGGGAGAAAGAGGAGAGGCAGCCAGGGGAGAAAGAGGAGAGGCAGCCAGGAGAGCAATGAGAGACAGCCACAAGAGCAAGGAGAGATAGCCAGGAGAGAGAGGAGAGACAGCCAGGAGAGCAAGGAGAGACAGCCAGGAGAGCAAGGAGAGATAGCCAGGAGACAGAGGAGAGACAGCCAGGAGAGCAAGGAGAGACCGCCAGGAGAGCGAGGAGAGACAGCCAGGAGAG
>NW_017309090.1:21877-24890 GCF_000935625.1 Nanorana parkeri | reverse complement strand
AAGGAGACACCGCCGGGAGAACAAGGAGAGACAGCCAGGAGAGCGAGGAGAGACAGCCAGGAGAGCGAGGAGAGACAGCCAGGAGAGAGAGAGAGCGAGGGAGGTTTTTTTTGCGTTGGTAGATCTCATGTAGCTCGTCATTTGAAAAGTAGATCTTAACATAAAATTGTGGGCACCCCTGGTCTACAGCGTTTGATGCACATAACCAAACACAGTTTAGCTGATTCCCATTTACCTCAATGATGTACGATGGAAAATCTGACCTGTTTTTTGGATGTGGCATTCACGCTTGTGATGTGTTTGAATGCAAAAGGCAAATTTTTTTTTTGCAAAAACACCTATCTACATGAATTTCGTTCAAAAACGAAACTGAATCGGACATGTGACTTTTCTGGCCAATCAGATGTTTTTTTCGGTTTAATTTATCCGAATGGGTCCAAACACGAATTTTCCTTACGGCAAAATGGGAGCCATATACAGTATATACATATCATACTAAAGCTGAGGCTCCCAGACCCGAATGGCATTCAGGAGCTCCCGAATGCAATTGGGAAATTCGGATACATACCGAATACCATTCGGGTCTGGGAGCTTCAGATTTTGTATTAATATCTGTAGATGGTTTTCTGTGGTATTCACAACGAATATTCGTAAACTCATCTGAAACTAGCGAAAATTCGGATTTAATCCGAGACTCGAGCAGAATTGAATTTCTGACCCGAATCCCGAAATAACGAAATATCCAAACCGAACCTCATTTTGTCCGCAGCTTACATGTCTAGTGGGCTCTATGTATGGAATAGGAAGGGAGGGCAGTTATCAACATGAACCTTTTGTTATTCTTTAAGCACTTGTAGCCAGGGCCGGATTTACTCTCTCCGCTGCCCCCAAAGCCAGGTTCCCCAGTGCGCCCCCTACCCACCCCCATGGAGAATGGCAGACCTGCAGGCTGCATATAATGTCGCTGAGATAACTTGTGCAAAACAGGCGGTTGCTTCTCCGCTGTACATTTAGCTCTGCTTGCCCAAAGCAGGGCTAACTGTAGAAAACAACTACCCACCCTGCGCCCGGAACTGCATGCCCCGGGCATTGGGAGATAGCAATTCCATACCCCTGCTGCCCCTCTACTCCATGCTGCCCTGAGGCCGGGCCTTGGTTGGCTTTGTGGGAAATCCGGCCCTGCTTGTAGCCACTTCCAACCTAAGTGGCTGATGTGTAGTCTGCTATCATTTGATTATTCTAGGTTTTCTGTTATTGATTGCACCTACCTGTGAGCAGGGTGTGTCCCTGCCTGTGAGAGGGGCAGCCAATAGGAGAACATTGTGAGTGTCTATGCTTTACCAGTCAATCACTAGGAGTTTCATTGCCAGTGGTGCATGCTGGGGAAGTGCATAAATACTCAGAGATTGCCGTGTACCCTGGTTCAGTCCACCCCCAATTTACTGTTCACATCCCACAACCCGGCTAAAGATCCATCCCTGAGAGTGAAATGTCAGCCCTCCCTACCTTTGGGGGTCCACCACAGGCCTCTGGGGTTCAGGGGGGGCGCTACACACCCATATTGTCCTTTGCTTGAGGATGAAGAGGACATCATTCCATCTTCACCTTCATGTTCAACACACTGGTCCCAACAGGAAGAAATAGCTGAACTGACCACTGGTTAATTACCAGCACAAACCATTGTAAATCAGATCAATCAGCATTTGCTGCAGACAATTTAACACATTTCTTGGTGCAGGGCAGTGGTGTAACAATCGCCATAGCGACCCAGGCGGCTGCTATGGGGCCCGTGCACAGGGGGGCCCGGCCAGGCATCCCTCTGATGCCGTGTGGACCGCCTGGGTCGCTATGGCATCTCGGGTGCTGGCTGTCACTGACATAGCTCAGCAGCTGCTGTGAAGGAAAACGTTCCCCCTCACAGCCGCTGCGGAGCTGTGTCAGTGACAGCCAGCAGATGCGGCAGAATAGGCCGGTTACACCGGTGTTCTATCGATAGTCCAAACTTATCGAGTTGTGGGACCGCATGACTTCCGGTCCCAGAACTCGATAAGTTCGAACTTTCGATCGATCACCGGCATTTGCAGTAAAGGAGGCGGGGCCCGCCTAACAGCAAGCCCGCCTCCTCTCACATCACTGGCCAGCGATCTAAGAGCAGGTGGGGCCAGTGATGTAAGAGGAGGCGGGGCCCGGCGGCGGCGACCACGGAGGTGACAGGTAAGAAGCGTACAGCGCAACTGAGACCTTGCTGAGCCCACCATAGATAGTCTATGGTGGGCTCTGCAAGTGGCATAACTAGCAATCACAGGGCCCCATACAAAATTTTGCTATGGGGCCCTGTGATTTCTAGTTACGCCCCTGGTGCAGGGTACTTGGAATATTCAATACGGCAACAATATCTCAGCTTGTGGAATTTCAGTTTTGGGTAGATGATGGACGGTTAAGTCACTTCTCTGGTTTTTATACATCTCGGTGATTCCAAACAATCACTTTGCTTAATTTCCAAGGCCTCTATGTCTGCTGTGGCAATTACAAGGGGGCCCCAATCTCTCAGTTAGATTTGTATTTAATATTTTAGATCAGGTAAGAGGGGGGACTTCTCAAGGTGGGCAGGAAGCATTGAAGGTGGGGAGTAAAGAACCACGGACTACATGTCTGTGAAGGTTCTTGTATATCCAGGTCATGGTATAGCTTGTGGTAGTTAGTCACATTCTTCTGGATTATGTTATGTAATATCTGTAAAAAAATAAGTCACGGTAACTGGACTCGCTGTATTTTTCTTGAAGACGTTTCACTGGCCATCCAACCGGCTCTCTCAATTCAGAATGACTTGTACAAAACAATTATCTGGGAATAAATATGGTGAATGTTGCTCCAATCCACATGATCTGTAAGTCACAACCAGGTGTTGATTTCATTTGCATAATTGGATTCTAGGAGGTGTTATTAACCTGCCCAGAGAGAGGTGTTATACAGCATTGTATGTGGCAGACAATAGATGTCTCACCCCCCCCCC
>NW_017309090.1:15136-21702 GCF_000935625.1 Nanorana parkeri | reverse complement strand
GCTGAGCCAATCATGGCAGGCTTTGTATTAATGAATACAAAGCCTGTATTAATGAATACAAAGCCTGTATTAATGAATACAAAGCCTGCCGTGATTGGCTCAGCGCAGTATACTGTATGTAGCTGAAGGACGGAAGATGGAGGACTTTGCGGGGATCGTGGATAAGGTAAGAGACTGTAATCCCGAGTGTGGCTTGGGGGTTACCACTTATGGTACTGAAAATGAACCCCGAGCCACACTCGGGAATACCGCCATGGAGGTTAGTGGGTGTATTTAAACATTATTTTGGGCTATACTCGTCTTATACGACGAGTATAGCCCAAAACCTATATTTTAAAACAAAAAGTAGGGGGTCGTCTTATACGCCGGCAAATACGTTATGTTATGTAATGTTAAAAACATTTCACTGCTCATCCAAGTGGATTCCTCAGTCCGATTGAACTATACAGTATACTAAAGATCATAATCATGAAACCCTCACCATTGCTCAATGCCCCTTGTACGGCACAGCCCCTGAAATTATTTGATGTCGATAAAATTTTCGTGTTTGTCTTCTCTCAGGTTGCATCCTCTTAGTGATCGTCCACAGAAGGTCAACCGATTCTTCACCTAAAGATAATGGTTAGTAACTCGTTTGGGTTTTGATCAAACTTTTGTGTTTTTATTTATTGTACGGCATTTGTATTCACAGGGCATATTATATTTGTGACCTTCTGGCAATGTGAACTAAAACTTTTTGAATTACCGTATTTTTCGCTCCACAAGACGCATTTTTTTACCCCCCAAAAGGCGGGCAAAAATGTCAGTGCGTCTTATGGAGCGAATGCGTGAGAGCTTGGGGAATCCCTATCGCCCGACGCCCGGGACATACAGTTTAGGGTGCCGGGCGAGTAGTTTTTTTTGTACATTTAGCCCTGCTTCTGACAAGCAGAGCTAAATGTACAGTGGGAGCCGCCGCTCGCTTTCATACAAGTGATCTGATTAGATCACTTGTGTGAAAGAAGTAGCGTCTATCCTGCCCCCCACCCCACCCGTCGTGTTTACGCGTTCCCCCCGCTCCTCTGGGGGACCCGTGACCACGGCATAGGAGCTCACCATAGAGCCTGTAGAGCAGACGAAGAACGTTCGTTCTTCGTCTGCTCTGTGTGATCACTGAGACTGTGGCGCTTTAATCACAGCTGTCAGGAACTACCCCGTGTCTTATGGTCAGGCTTTTTTGTGATGTTCTGTGGGCTATTCCATGTGACACTGCATGGCTTTCCAGTCTCCGAACGCAAGCCCACCACTTCCATCAGCCAATAAATAAAACAGGGCTGTGGCATCGGGCTTCAAATGCCAGCCTCCCCCCCCTCCCCTTCCATTAGCCAATCACACAGGGCTACGACATTGGGTGCCAAATGCAGGCCCCCCCTTCCATCAGCCAATCACATAAAGCTGTCTTATCACGCAGACTCCTAGATTCCCAGTGCAAGCTCACTCCTTCCATCTGCCAGTCACACAGGGCTGTGACATCAGACTCCCACACTCCAAAAGCAAGCCTTCCCATTCCATTAGCCAATAACAGAAGGTTATGACATTGAGCTCCAAATGCAAGTCTCCAACTTCCCCCCTTGCATTAGCCATTCACACAGGGCTGTGGCATTGGCCTCCAAAAGCAAGCCCACCCATTCCATCAGCCAATCACAAATCCCTTTGACATTGCGCTCCCAATGCAAGCCCGCTACTTCCATCAGCCAATCACAAAGGGCTCCCACATCAGACTCCCAGACTTCTAAAGCAAGCCCACCCCTTCCATCAGTCAGTCACCCAGGGCTGTCACATTGGACTCTCAGGCTCCCAATGCAAGCTTGGTCCTTCCATCAGCCAATCACGCAGGGCTGTCACATGAGACTCTCACACTCCCAATGCAAGCCTACCCCTTCCATCAGCCAATCACGCAGGGCTGACGCAGCGGACTCCCAGACTCTCAATGCAAGCCCACTCCTTCCTTCAGCCAATCACGCAGGGCTGACACAGCGGACTCCCAGACTCTCAATGCAAGCCCTGCCCTCCATCAGCCAATCCCACAGGGCTGTGAAATCAGACCTGGAAAGGAGCAGAAAACTAGAATGGAACCATCACACATCACATCCATATACAATGGTAGTGTCGAGCAGCAAGTAATGTCCACTAGTCCACTCGTGATCCAGTAGTGATCTACAAACACTAATACATGTGTTTCATGTGTTGACATGCGTTCCATCAAGACAGCTCATTCACTTCAAATGGGCACCCGACGAGGCCCAACACACAAAATGTAACTGGTACAAAGTCACTCGCACTCTGTTGGAACCTAAAATTATTGACATCTATGATACATCTTTGATGGAAAGGTTTCTTGATATCGTGAACTGCCTGTTTGATATGCGAATGAAGACCAACAAAGTGTTCTTGGGGCTGGACACTGATCAAAGGAGATCTGCTGGACTGTCATGTCCTGGGGCAAGCCCGACCCCCTGCTGGTATTTACTGCCCACACCTGTGTCAGCAAGGAAGCATATATGCTGGGGTGGGGGCAGGGGCATATGATGGAACCTTCTTCCTGTGTGACACTAATCTAGCTCACCAGCAAGACCTTTGGACAAGACAAGTCTTTCTGAACTCTGCAATCAAGAATGTGATTCGCTGAGACCTGCTGGAGAGGCGTGTCCTGAGAACATGGCATGTGTGACTGAGAGTGAGAGAATGGTGTAGCTAGCTGTAGGATCCTTACCCTCAATTCCGATCCCCAATTCCCCTTTCAGATTCCCTTAATTGTAATTAGAATGTATATATATCCCTATTTGTAAATAAACCCGACACTTATTTAAGATTCAGTTGTTCATCAGTAATTTAAGGCACCCCCAAAGCAGAGCACATTCTACACACTCCAAAAACTTTTGCAGTCAATCTTCTTTATTGACCATCAAAGCGTCACATTACTTAGTGACGTTTTGAGACCGTGTGGTCCCTTCTGGGAGTCAGAAAAGCCCACTTCAGAGCCCGCACAGCCCACCTGAGAGCCTGCAGTGTCCCCCTGAGAGCCCGCACAGCCCACCTGAGAGTCTGCAGTGTCCCCCTGAGACCCCGGGACATCAGGGCGACACCCCGGAACAACACAGAGTAGGTAGCACCATATTATTTTGTATTGCTGTATAATGTACTGCTGGGATAGTTCTCTATAACCGGTTATCTTACCCCCCCCTCCCCCTGCGCTCTCAGGGGGGCTATGCAGGCTTTGCTGTGTGGGAAGAGGGGGGGGGGCCTCACCAGGGAGGCGGGCAGTGTGCTGACTGGAAGGAACTGGGAGGAGGAACAGATGTGCGGGCCGGTGCCTGTTTGCAGGCGCCCGCGGCTCACAGGAAGTGATGCAGCTACATGAGGTCTGTGCTTTATGGGAACCTCAGGCAGCCGCATCTGTCAAAATGTGGAATCTCATTTTAGCACAGAGCTCTGCATATCTCCACGTGGGATTTCACTTCTCAACGTATCAGCAGTGCAGTCAGTATGGTACACTGTGATCTGAAACCTCCCATGTTCCCCGGTATTATCACGGACATTTTTGCATGATCTAAAGCAGACAAATATTATGCAAATGTCGCCATTTATTGATCTAGGACAACTCTGGATTTGTTTATCTCTACTGTCCTTCCTTCTGGAGGGGGGCTACTTGTGTTCCCCATGGTCCCTGTGTGTGTTGTAAAGTAGTCACCGCTCCAAGCTCGCTCCCGGGATGGACTACAATCTCATGTTTAGTTTACTCATTTGTGCTGCTGAGATTGTAGTCCATCCAGGGGAGCGAGCTTGGGGCGGTTCCTTCCATATCTTCCTCACTTGCAGTCAAAATTGATCACTATTTGGACCCACACCCCTCCCCCCCACCCATTATCTATTACAAATTCTAACAAACATTCTGAAAAGGAATATTTACAAATGAAATTCTGCTGCTGCATGGCCAGTTTAACCCTTTGTTAGGATTCATACGATTGGTCCACTGTATATAGGTTACGGGAGTTGGTCTTCAAACAGCAAATGTAATAGGGAAATGTTTTTATATTCGGGGATGAAGAAAAGAAGAGTTTCTGTGTTATCAATAGAAGATACAAAACTTTCTTTTTATAGTCGAGAATAAAGAATCTTCTCAGTTTTCCTGCTTCAAGTTTTATACACATCAGACCCGGAATGAGTCTGTAAATCATGAGTGTAGCGCATTGTTTCCTCTATAGATGGCGCTATATTCATGTGTTATACATATACCGCTCCTCCTATCATGAATGTGGATGTAATCCCCAACAAACTTCTCTTATTTGGTCTGTTTAAACAGGGAGCTCACTGTGCCGGTTATCTCCATCTGAGAATCTATTCTCACATTTGCAGTCAATTTTGAGAAAACCCCAATAAAACCAAAATAAAATAAAGTACCTAAGAAAATATTTAAGATATATACATTACACCGATCATCAAGGATAGACGTACGTCCATTTATTGACGCACGTGCAGGACATGCTCATTGCGACTTTGCGGGGTCACGCAGGATCCCCTTCATCAGGCAGAACAACTTGTTCTCACTGGCTCCATCTAGTGGCCATACAACATAAATTCATGTGCTCCTTAGCACCACTGTGCCGTGATTGGGCGAAGTCTTGCACCTGTGACCACAAAGCATTGTGTGGTGTGCAGTGCCTTGTGAGGGAGCTCGGCGGGCGAACAGCCCTGATAGTTCGTGTGTTCACCGAACACACAAACTACCAATGTTCGAGGCGAACTTTTGTTTTTATATTGCGTTCGTGTGCACTAAAATTCATTTCACAATATTTTTTTACTGAAAATATAGATTTGATAAAAAGGGCGACATAAAAAAATGGCAGCTGCTGTCCTTTTATTCTACAGGGTCTCTACTTTTGGGGAAATATATCATGTTTCTGGGATTTTAGGCAATTTTCTTGCCCAAAAGTTTGTGCGAAAAATGAAAATTGCCTCCGTAGCAAACTGGTTGGCAAGGCTGCAAGTATGGAAAATACCTGTTGATCCTTCCAAATATCCAGTGAGCTCCTGACTTCCTGTGGCAGCTGAGGGGTGGCTCTCGCTCATTGACATGAGGCAATGCTGAGCTCACTGTGTAGTCACTGATACACATTTACCATTGATGTAAACACCACCCGGCTCCATCGTTCCTGTCATTTATGACGATAATTTACTCTCCTGGAAAGTGAACTGTGTGTGTGCGGCACTTCTTGTGGTTTAGACAGGAGGGGCCTGCGGTTTGCGGCCCGCCTCCTCCATATGTATGTGGTCTGTACAATGGAGACAATACATTAAAAATGGCACCTGGCCAAAAAAATAGAATCCAATAACAATTACAGACTCCTAAAATTAGACTACTCATAGAAGTGACATTTTATAACATTTCCTGCATGTGCAGAGGTCACGGCCGCTCCCCCTTCTATTGTGCTTCCAAAAAAAATAAAAAGGAAGATAAAATAATAAAATAATGTAATAATATTATTTGCCCGGTGTGAGCCCGGGACCAGCATAGCGCCTCTCTGACAGGGGATCAGAGGGAGGTCGGTACACGATCTCCCTCCGGTCTCCTCTCCGCTGTCAGAATGTGGAAGTGATGTAATCACATCACTTCCGCATTCTTGTGTCACTCTCCAGCTTCAGGCGCTGGAGAGAAGCTGATGAATCAGATCTCGGCTTCATCAGCTTCTTCAGGGAGGTCCTAGGTGACATTGGGGGTCTTGGAGACCCCTGATGTCTCCATAGAGAGGTCCTGTCACATCGTTTGCTATCACATAGGGGGGTTTTATTAGCCCCCTATGTGATAGCAATAAAGTTAAGTGAAAAAAAAAAATAATAGGAAAAAAAACATTTACGTTTTCCCCCAAAAAAATAAAAGTTGCACATAAAAAAGAATTAAAAATTTTTAAAATTTTTTAAAGTCCCAACCCCTACATACACGCATGCAAACAGGCATCGGGTGGTGCGCATACGTGCGAAAACGACGATTGCGCCGCACATGTTATATATTGTTGTTAATCAATTTAAAAAAAAAATTCCACCTAACTTTATTGCTATCACACAGGAGAAAACAATCCCCCGTGTGATAGCAATTGGAGGTGACAGGTTCTCTTTATTGACCCCGTCACCTCCAATACAGAAGCTCTAGCGCAGCACTGTGCTGGAACTCCTGTGACAGGTGAGAGAGGTAGAGCGCGGCACAGCACAGCACAGCTCTCCCCTCTCGCTGTGTACACGGTGCGGCAGGATTACTTATAACCCGGCCGCTCTGCTCCCTGCAGTCAGAGACTCGGGACTCGGCGGCGGAGGACGGAACCAGAGGGGAGAGGTAAGGGCAGGGGGGAGGGGAGGAGGCTGCAGACTTTTTACATGTGATCTCGGCGACATGGCTGAGATCACATGTAAACAAACAATCGGCTTCCCTCACTAAAGCAGGACTAAATGTAGAGAAGGCAACTTACCGCCAGGCGCCCGCAACTTCCCCACAAGGACACCGCTGCCGCCCCTCTGCGCCCTGCCCCCCCCCC
>NW_017309090.1:4267-15113 GCF_000935625.1 Nanorana parkeri | reverse complement strand
CCGAGGCCGGGCCTTGGTGGCCTTGTGTGGAATCTGGGCCTGTGCGTAGGCATCAAGCGCTGGTTTAGAAATATTAGATATACACACACAGAATATGTGAACATGTTTCCACCCAAAAAATAAAATAAAATACCAACAATAATGGCGTCAGATGATCTGGATGACATTTGCGTTCACTGCGCAGGCATCAAACGCTTACAAAAGTGAACACAAGTCGCCTTCATGCTAAATTTGCGCTCTCGTCAACTCAACTCAGTTTTTCTAAAGAGAAACATTTACATTCACTTTACACTGGCCATCCAACCAGCTTTCTCAATTCAGATTAACGCAGAACGGCATTCGGAATTGAGATGACCAGGGAAACGTCTTCAAGAAAAATACAGCAAGTCCAGTTGCCTTGACTTATTTGTTTACAGATATACCATGTGACCCGGATGAATGACAACCTTCACAGACATACTTCAAATGCCCTGTTCATTCTTATTAGAGACAAGCCACCCAAATGTGCCTTGCAAACCCATGGGTCAGCGATGGACTAGACGCTTGAAGAGTCAATCCATTCTGCAAAAATGTACCAGTAGGTTAAATGTCTCCAATGTATATTAGCCATAGTGGGTTTGATATGACGGGACAGTCAAACATGATAACTTTTTGCAGATACAAGGAAGTATAAACTCATGTATCCAAATTTGCTATCAAATTAAAGGAGAACTATGGGGTCAGGGCTTTTCCTCATAGTTCTCCTTAGGGTAACGGGAGGACACAAACTAGCGTCCTCCCGTCACCCTAGGCTCAGTATACCGCGAAATGTAGCTCCCTATATACTGAGACGCCGCAGCTGAAGCGGATCCCGACAATTATGTCTGGATCCGCCCAGCTGCGTGAGTGACAGCTGGCTCTGCCTATCTAGAGGCAGAGCCAGCTGTACCCACCCCTCCCCCGTCCGTTCCACCAGTCAGCTCTGGCGGATCGGAGCGGGGAGGGGGAAATCCAGCCCCTCCCCTGTCACGGCAGAGAGACGTGACAGGATCGAGAGGTGAGCGAACGCCGGTATGTGTTCGCTCACCTCCCGATCTACTGAGCCGACCTGTGACAGTTTCATTGTCACAGGTCGGCTAGAACTATGAGGTGAGTGAAAAGCGCCCCTCTCATACTTCTCCTTTAAAGCCCTATCTGTGCTGAAAGTAATGTACAATACCTAAAAGATATAACGTGCAAACCGAGACATCACTGAGTAGGAAGAAAAAAATGCTTTGGGATTTGAGGGGATTTTGGGGGGGAAAAAAGGCCCCGGGGGCTTAAGTGGTAAAAGTGATTTTATTTTGCTCAAGTTTCTCATTTGCAGTTTTCAGAAATGTGTAACTCCAAAAAAATTGTCTTTGCTGAAGTCCGAGCAGTAGAGGATGAATTCTGATTAGTTGCTATGGGTTACAACAGAATTAATTCTAAACGGATAAAGTGACACTAAACTCAGGAGTTAAATCTTAAGAATCCATTCCAGTCCCTTCACTATGAACAACAATGTATCTTATTTGTGTGTCACTCGGCTGCAGATCCTCCAATCATCTCTGAATTGGTGCCGACACTGTCCTTCCTTCTGGAGGGGGGCTACGTCTGTTCCCCATGGTCCCTGTGTGTGTTGTAAGGTAGTCACCGCTCCAAGCTCGCTCCCGAGATGGACTACAATCTCATGATTAGTTTACTCATTTGTATCGAGATTGTAGTCCATCCCGGGAGCAAGCTTGGAGCGGTGACTACTGTACAACACACATAGGAACCATGGGGAACAGACGTAGCCCCCCTCCAGGGTCACTTGTCACGTACCTCATGGAGCTTGAGATGACGAGGGCGGCCTCTCTTGCAACTCTAGTCCCAGGGGGGACTGAATATTGAGACAGGTGATCTTGGGCAAAGAGGGGCGCGAGTGTCGGAAGATGAGCTTGACGTTGGAAGTAGGTCTTTTAGCTGCTCTTGCTGGACGACTGTATATAAACGCACAGCAAAGAGGCATGCAAAGAACAACTGAAGTCAGGCAGGCCAGGTCGGCAACGTGCAGACAAGAAGGTACTGGAACAGGAGACGAAATCATAGTCAAATGGCAGGCCAGGATCAGCAACATGCAGGCAACGCAGGACCAGACCATATAGATAATGGACACACCAGTGCCACGCCCCCAGTTATATATAGGTAATGGACACACCCCTGCCATGCCCCCAGTTATATATAGGTAATGGACACACCCCTGGCACGCCCCCAGTTATATATAGGTAATGGACACACCCCTTCCACGCCCCCAGTTATATATAGGCAATGGACACACCCCTTCCACGCCCCCAGTTAAATATAGGCAATGGACACACCGCTGCCAAAAATGATTGGTTGAACTCAGAATTGTTTTTTTTCCTCAAAGAGGGACGGGGGTAATTGATTCCAGATAAGGGACAGTTGGGTGATATAGGACCAGCCATGGGCACCTGGACTTGGCAGAACCATTAGTGAAGGGGAGAAGAGAGGGGGAAAGAGGAGCTCTCCTGGTAGGCAGGATTTCGGCTCATCGGAGAGTGACCAGCTGACTGGGAAGGGTTGGGGCCTCCAAATGAAAATGGTCCAACAACTGGGCCACCGTCATCTCATGAGCATTTGCACACATCGAGATTTCCTGAACTGAGAATATATCAGCCAGATGAGCTCTCGGTACAATAGTGTCCGCAAACTCCCCATCACAGGAAGAGCAATCCACTCCAAAAACCACTAGACTCAGCACTTTATGGAAAGCCCCCCCCTCCCCCCCCTGCAGAATTTATAGGACTTTTTCTCTTCCTGGAGCCTTCAAGTTCTAATTCTATCAACAGAATAAAAATGCTTTCACCGTGACCTCTGATCTTCACCATTAAGCCGTCTAACCATCTGGTTTCCTGTCAGTGTCATCTTTCACTTTCTCAGAATCCCCCTAAACCTATTTCCTATAAATTCCCCCGGTCCATATGTGACTCCAGTCCCAGAGTCCCCGGTACTGTGTGGGAATCGGGGGGCCCGAGGGACACATGAAAAGGTCCCATTCTTACATATGGCGTGTCGCCATTGCCGTATGTGTTAAGTTAGATTTCGGAAGAATTGCTTCCATGTAAAATGCCAACAGAAGGCGCAACATTGGAAACAAATACAACTCCCGGCGTCATATTGTGTCTTCGAGGGGCCAGGTGCCTGTCGTAGGGTGTCAGCTTCAAGCGTAGGGCTCGCAGAGAGTCCGGGCACCAAAGTGTGTTGAACCCCTTCACTGCTAGAGCCTTTTTAATCACATTTTAAGCCTGAAGATTATTTAACCCCTTCCCCAAGAATGATGTATTTCCTAAAAGCAGAGACCCTGGAGAAGTTGGGGGCTGTCTCGGGCTGACACCGAACACTCTAGTGTTCATAGCGCAGCAATTTTGTTTTTGTGGAATATACAGAAGAGAACGAGGAGAGACAGCCATGAGAGAGAGGAGAGACAGCCAAAAAGACAAAGAGAGAGAGGAGAGACAGTCAGGGGGGAGAAAGAGAGTGGAGAGAGACAGCCAGGAGAGAAAGCAATTTTGTTTTGTGGAATATACAGACGAGAACGAGGAGAGACAGCCAGGAGAGAGAGGAGGGACAGCCAGGGGAGAGAGAGGGGAGAGACAGCCAGAGAGAGAGAGGAGAGACAGCCAGGGGAGAGACAGCCGGGAGAGAGAGAGAGGAGAGAGACTACCAGGAGAGAGAGGAGAGACAGCCAGGAGTGAGGAGAGACAGCCAAAGAGAGAGAGGAAAGACAGCCATGGGAGATAGAGGGGAGAGACAGCCAGAGAGAGAGAGGAGAGAGAGACAGCCAGGAGAGAAAGCAATTTTGTTTTGTGGAATATACAGAAGAGAACGAGGAGAGACAGCCATGAGAGAGGAGAGACTGCCATGAGAGAGGAGAGACAGCCAGGAGTGAGGAGAGACAGCCAAGGGAGAGAGAGGGGAGAGACAGCCAAGGGAGAGAGAGGGGAGAGAGACAGCCAGGAGAGAAAGCAATTTTGTTTTGTGGAATATACAGAAGAGAATGAGGAGAGACAGCCATGAGAGAGAGAGAGACTGCCATGAGAGAGAGAGACTGCCAGGAGAGAGAGCAGAGACAGCCAAAGAGAGAGAGGAGAGACAGCCAGGGGAGAGAGATGGGGGAGAGAGACAGCCAGGAGAGAAAGCAATTTTGTTTTGTGGAATATACAGACGAGAACGAGGAGAGACCGCCGTGAGAGAGAGAGAGAGGAGAGACAGCCAGGGGAGAGAGATGGGGGAGAGAGACAGCCAGGAGAGAAAGCAATTTTGTTTTGTGGAATATACAGACGAGAACGAGGAGAGACCGCCGTGAGAGAGAGAGAGAGGAGAGACAGCCAGGGGAGAGAGATGGGGGAGAGAGACAGCCAGGAGAGAAAGCAATTTTGTTTTGTGGAATATACAGACGAGAACGAGGAGAGACCGCCGTGAGAGAGAGAGAGAGGAGAGACAGCCAGGGGAGAGAGATGGGGGAGAGAGACAGCCAGGAGAGAAAGCAATTTTGTTTTGTGGAATATACAGACGAGAACGAGGAGAGACCGCCGTGAGAGAGAGAGAGAGGAGAGACAGCCAGGGGAGAGAGATGGGGGAGAGAGACAGCCAGGAGAGAAAGCAATTTTGTTTTGTGGAATATACAGACGAGAACGAGGAGAGACCGCCGTGAGAGAGAGAGAGAGGAGAGACAGCCAGGAGAGAGAGGAGGGACAGCCAGGAGAGAGAGGAGGGACAGCTAGGAGTGCTTCCTGTATCAGGAAGCCCGGTTTCCTGATTGACTGGGAAGCGGCTCCATGCTCTCTCGTCACTTGTGATGAGAGAGCATGGAGCCGACTTCCTGTTATCAATATCATGGGGGGGTTTTCTTTTATTTTTGGGGGGGGGTCCTTATTGGTTTCTTGCACCGGGGCCCTCAGGTTTCTAGTTACGCCTCTGGATGTAAACGTCACGTATTGTGACAATGTGGAAGTTTCTCTTCACCGCTGAGCAGAATCCCCCCAGAAATCTAATTTCCTGTTTCGTGGTCGGCTCAGTGATTTCAGAGAACTCAGAGATACAAAGTCACTTTTCAAGTTCCACTTTGGGGAAATAGAAAGTTAAAAAGAGGTCTGTAAGGTTGAGCGCACTCCTTAGGGGGGTGGCCGGTGTGCGGCACCTTGAGTATTAGACCGAGGTGTCTAACTGTATATTTAAAGGAACAGAACATGAAGGGAAGGAGAAATAGTTTTGACGTGATCTGCAGAGAGGGACATTTCTACTCACTTCTTCCTATGTGTTGGGGGGTCACACAGAACAGGAAGTGAGGGGACATCCCCACAACAGGGGGCAATTTCTGTACTGTTTATATCTCCACAAGGGAGATTTCTCTCACTTCCTCTCAAGGTGACTGCTGTCAGGAAGAGAAGAAAAGTCTCCTCTGTGGGGTTTGGTGGGGTTGCTTCTCCCAACATAAAAAAAGTGACTCTGTCATGAAAAAGTATAGAGGCTGCCTGAGGTCGCCGCCCTTTCTTCAAGAGAAACCTGAACACTCAAGTGCCGTGCTGCAATTATGTTTTGGAGCATATACCGGAGAGAGGAGAAGAGAGACAGCCAGGGGAGAGAGAGGGGAGAGACAGCCAGGGGAGAGAGAGGGGAGACAGCCAGGGGAGAGAGAGGAGAGACAGCCAGGGGAGAGAGAGGGGAGACAGCCAGGGGAGAGAGAGGGGAGACAGCCAGGGGAGAGAGAGGAGAGACAGCCAGGAGAGAGAGAGGAGAGACAGCCAGGGGAGAGAGAGGAGAGAGACAGCCAGGAGAGAGAGAGAGGAGAGACAGCCAGGGGAGAGAGAGGAGATACAGCCAGGAAAGAGAGAGATGAGAGACAGCCAGGGGAGAGAGAGGAGTGACAGCCAGGGGAGAGAGAGGAGAGACAGCCAGAGAGAGGAGAGACAGCCAGGGGAGAAATAGGAGAGACAGCCAGGGGAGAGAGAGGAGAGACAGCCAAAGAGAGAAAGAGAGAGACAGCGACAGAGAGAGAGGAGAGACAGCCGGAGAGAGGAGAGACAGCCAGAGAGAGGAGAGACAGCCTGGAGAGAAAGAGGAGTGACAGTCAGGAGAGACAGCTCTAGAAAGCGAGGAGAGACAGCCAGGAGAGAGGAGAGACAGCCAGAAGAGAGATAGAGGAGAGACAGCCAGAAGAGAGAGAGAGAGGAGAGAAAGAGAAGAGACAGCCAGGGGAGAGAGAGGAGAGACAGCCAGGAGAAAGAGGAGAGACAGCCAAAGAGAGAGAGAGAGAGGAGAGACAGCCAGAGAGAAAGAGGAGTGACAGTCAGGAGAGAAAGAGGAGAGACAGCCAGGGGAGAGAGAGAGGAGAGACAGCCAGGAGATACAGAGAGGAGAGACAACCAGGAGAGAGAGAGGAGAGACAGCCAGGAGAGAGAGCAGGAGAGACAACCAGGAGATACAGAGAGGAGAGACAACCAGGAGAGAGCGAAGAGAGCAGGGGAAGACAGTCAGAGAGAGAGAGAAGACAGCCAGGAGAGAGAGCAGGAAAGACAGCCAGGAGAGAGAGCAGGAAAGACAGCCAGGAGAGAGAGCAGAAAAGACAGCTAGGAGAGAGAGCAGGAGAGACAGACAGGAGAGAGAGCAGGAAAGACAGCCAGGAGAGAGAGCAGGAAAGACAGCCAGGAGAGAGAGCAGTAAAGACAGCCAGGAGAGAGAGGGGAGAGACAGCTAGGAGAGAGAGCAGGAGAGACAGACAGGAGAGAGAGAGAGGAGTGACAGCCAGGAGAGAGAGAGAGAGGAGAGACAGCCAGAGAGAGAGGAGAGGGGAGTGACAGCGAAAAAGAGAGAGAGATAGCCAGGAGAGAGCAAAGAGAGAGCCAGAGATCAGTGAAGATCCAGGCAATTAACCTGGAAGTGATGAAATGCTCTCGCTTCCAGGTTCAATCACTGGATGTTCACTGATCTCTGTCCACTGGACCCACTGACATCTGACTGTTCCAGTCCAAGGGGGGCGGGGTATATGGAGCTCAGGATACAGCACTGCCACAGTAGGCAGGGATGAAGCTAATCAAGAACGATCTGTGCGAGATCAGCTTCAAAGGGCTGCAAAGGTGACATTAGACCCCTGATGTCTCATTAAAGAGACAATGGATCGTTGTCAAGGGACAATGGGGACAGGAAGGGACTGCCGACAACCCAGAATGCTGGATACAAGATGTGAGCGCCACCTACCGGGGGAGTGAGGAATACAGCTTCTTTTTCTACCCCCTAGACCAGGGATGGCCAAACTGCGGCCCTCCAGCTGTGGTGGAACTACGAATCCCACGAGGCTTTGCAAGATTCTCACAGCCACAGACATGACTCCCTGAGAGAGATGCTTAATGGGATTTGTAGTTTCACCACAGCTGGAGGGCCGGAGTCTGGCTATTCCTGCCCTAGACTGAACAAGCACGTAAGCCATGCAGTGCGGGAGGGGTCTACTTCAAGGGTTTGTCTCTAGAAATGATACCCGTAAAGTCCGGCGGTACCCTGATCACCACGGTATCAAACATACACATATTTATTTACCAATATCCTGGAGCTCAGCTGTAGTAGTGACCCACCTCCACCAGGGACGCAGGCACTGCAGCTATTCTCATTACAAAGCTCAGATTGCTCAGGTGTTTACAATGAAGGCGCATCCTCCCATTCAGTAATCACTTAAAGAAACAACATGGCCAAACAGTCAGCAATTTCCTCAGAAAATGAAATGGTGTCTGCAACACGGCTTGCTACAATCTGTGTGGTGTATACAGTTCACGTGCAGTTCACCCAAAAGGAGGAATCCCACTTTGACCGCTCCTCACCCTGTCACTGGTTTGAACCCTTCCTTGTTTGTTTCCCCCTATATGATCACATTGAAATAAATATGTAGCAGTGGCGTAACAATCTCCATAGCGACCCAGGCGGCCGCTATGGGGCCCGGGCACAGGGGGGCCCGGCCAGGGCATCGTGTGGGCCGCCTGGGTCACATGGTGTGGGCCGCCTGGGTCACTATGGCATATCAGGGTGCTGGCTGTCAATGACACAGCTCTGCAGCGGCTGTGCCAGTGACAGCCAGCAGCAGCGGCAGAAGAGGCCGTTTACACCGGCGCTCGCAGTGAAGTTGGAGGCGGGGCCCGCCTAAGAGCAACCCCGCCTCCTCTTACATCACTGGGCAACGACCTAAGAGCAGGGGGGGCCAGTGATGTAAGAGCAGGCGGGGCCCGTCGATAGAAGGAGGCGGGACCCGGGGAAGGAAAAGGAGGCGGGGCCAGGCGGACAGCGCTGACAGGTAAGAGGTGTGCAGCCCATCTGAGACCCTGCAGAGCCCACTATAGAGATTAAGGATGGGCCGAGTGTTCGATTCGAACATGAGTTCGAATCGAACATCGGCAGTTCGAGCGCTCGCCGAGCGCCGAACTTTATGGGATGTTCGCGGTCTGTTCGACCGCCTACAGAACCTGACTCGTGCCTCCTCCTCCCTGACTGTAGTGGGGCTGCGTCCTGCACGCATGCTCATCACCACATGCCCTTGAGGAATGATTGTCCCTGGCGCTTTTTTATGACATTTTCGTTTACTGGGTGACACCCCGCCATGATGTCATCGCGCATGTGCGGCCATTATGGTGATTCCTGCCGGCGGCCGTCTTGGTGATGAGAGGAGGCGACGTTCATCCCGTGGGATGAGGTATGACGCCGGGTCTCCTCCTCTTTCCTGCAACTGTCAGGCTCTCTGTCCATGACTGAGTGGCCGACTTTTCAGAGGGGGGGGTGACACCAAAATGACTGTCAGTCATTTTGGTGTCACCCTGGTGCGCGCCGCACCCCCCGAAACCACCCTAGTGACACCACTGCATAGGATAGAATTGTGTTCTGTGTGCCCTGATGGTGATCTGCATGCATGCACCGGTCACTGCACATGGTGTGAACAAGCCCCTACTGTTCTGCAGTGGCAACGATCTGAAGGCTCATCCAACTTCTGCAGCGTTGCCACCACATTGCTCTGGATCTGTATATAAAAAAAGCCGTGTCTATGCCATACTGAGGGTGCTTTTTAATCGTTAGCCTCTGGGTACACTTTAAAGTCCATTTCCATGTTTGCAGGAGAACGGCACGGCGGGTCTGTGTACATTGATCAGAAGGAAGTGAGCACATTCCACCAGCTGATCTACCCGCCGATCACTGAAATTGGAAGTGACGAGAATGACATCACTTCCGGTTTCAGTGCGTCATTTCTCCGGCTGCTGTAGCCAGAGAAGAAGTTGATGAAGTCGATTTCTGTTTCATCAGCTTCTTTGGGGGTCCCTAGGTGACATTTGGGGTCTAATAGACCCCTGATGTCTCCATTGAAAGGACCTGTCACTGTCATTACAAGCCGCCTGGCTTCCTGAATGGGACTTCCGATATTGGTATCGGCGAGCACCGGAAAAAAAAATATCGGTACTCGATACCGAAATACCGGTATCGGTGCATCCCTATTAATTATGGTAAACATGAACTATCCAGCCCCCTCCTCTTAAAGGAGAACTATGGGGTCAGGGCTTTTCCCCATAGTTCTCCTTAGGGTAACGGGAGGACACAAACTAGTGTCCTCCCGTCACCCTAAGCTCAGTATATAGGGAGCTACAGCTCGCTGTATACTAAGGCGCTGCAGCTGAAGCGGATCCCGACAATTATGTCTGGATCCGCCCAGCTGCGTGAGTGACAGCTGGCTCTGCCTATCTAGAGGCAGAGCCAGCTGTACCCGCCCCCTCCCCCGTCCGTTCCGCCAGTCAGCGCTGGAGGATCGGAGCGGGGAGGGGGGAATCCAGCCCTCCCCCTGTCACGGCAGAGAGCTGTGACAGGATCGAGAAGTGAGCGAACGCCGATATGTGTTTGCTCACTTCCCGATCTACTGAGCCGACCTGTGACACTCTCATTGTCACAGGTCGGCTAGAACTATGAGGTGAGTGAAAAGCCCCCCTCCCCGCTCATAGTTCTCCTTTAAAGGGAAAGTAAGTGAGGACGAGCTCCGTTTTCTCTCATTAACATACAATGTATCACCTGAATCTTGAGATCTTTAACTCTTGGTTAGGACAGACGTCGTGCACATTTAGTTTACAAATGATGGAATCAGCCAGTATAGTATAGACAGGGTTAACGATGGTAAACTCAACTCCCCAGCCCCCTTGTTAAAGTGGAAGTCATTGGGGACAGGCTCAGTTTCCTCTCACTAACATGCAATGTATCACCCGAGCCTTTTCGCGGGTGTTTTCAGGAAAGAATGAGTGAAATGCAATTGGCAAATGTTATATATTTTTGAAGTTCCGCCATGCGGATGGGAAAATGTAACAAATATAAAGTCGTTTTTATCCCAATTTAGCTACAAAAGTGGAAATCCGCTTTTACTCATCATCGTGGGCCTCCCCTCCGATGACTCACGTCTTCTATTAAACAAGCAGCGGCTTCCCTGCTCTACATTTAGCCCTGCTTGCCCAAAGCCGGGCTAAATACAGAAAACAACTACCCACCCGGCACCCGGAACTGCATGTCACGGCATCGGGAGATAGGAATTCCACACCCCTGCTGCCCCTCTACTCCCTGCTGCCCTTAAGGCCGGGCCTTGGTTGGCCTTGTGGGAAATCTGACCCTGGATACACCAAATGGATCCTCGATCCCGCGGCGGTCAGAACCTCTCTCCTCCTCCAATCCAGATGTAGAATAACCATCAGAGTCCTCACATCTAATGAAGGTCAATGGACCTGCATAAGACGTGATGATGTCATCAATCATTGGACCTCTGGAGCCCGGGCAGTGG
>NW_017309090.1:0-4172 GCF_000935625.1 Nanorana parkeri | reverse complement strand
CCGCCAGCGCACCATGCTTCCTGGGCTCCGCTGATCCCCCTGTCAGCATCACGGGTGTCAGCAGGAAGTGGGGAAGGAGACCGTCAAACATCCATTTGCCAGGGGCGTCCCGAGGCCAGGTGTCACCCAGAGCGGAGACTGGGTGACACCCCGCCATGACGTCATCGCACATGTGCGGCCATCTTATTGATGCCTGCCGGCGGTCATCTTGGTGATGGACGCCGGCAGAGAGAGGAGGGGACCTTCACCCGGCAGGATGAGCTATGCCCCCGGGTCCCCTCCTTTCTCTCCTGACACTGTTGGGCTCTCGCTCCATGACCGAGTGCCCGACTTATCAGAGGGGGTGACAAATGCCACACCAAAATGACTGTCAGTCATTTTGGTTTCACCCCTCCAATGGTGTCACCCGGGTGTGGGGCGCACCCCCCTTGTGACGCCACTGCCATTTGACGATCTCCTCCCCGCTGAATGGAGCTGGAAGCAAGGCTGAGTGCCCAGCTGTCATTCCCCGGTGGCAGAAACCAAGGAAGAAGCTATTGGAATGCAATCTGCGCTCCAATAGCTTCTTTGGAGGGGAAAGGTGACACTACGGGTCTAATAGACCCCTAATGTCACCTTAAAGAGCACCTGTCACCACAAGTATTCTATCACGTAGGGGGCTTGTAAGACCCCCTATGTGACAGCAATGAAGTTAAGTTAAAAATGAAAATTAATTAAATTTAAATGAAATAAAACAAATGTAATAAATGTAAGTCCCCCACACCAGCGTGTGCGCGCATATTACCATAAACAAGCGTCGGTTGCACCTACATATGAAAACAACGTTTACACTATACATGTTGTGTATCGCAGCGTGTGCCAGAGTGAGAACAATAATTCTAGGGGCATATTCACAGATATCTCTTAACTGATGACCTGTACGGGCTTTTACAGCGCCGACCATTGGACAATTTGGGGTACTGTATTTTGTTACCGTTTCACAGACGCAAGCAATTTTTTACCTGGACATGTTGGGTATCTATTTACTTGTCGTGACCTTGTGACCCCATCTTTTACCCTGTGTTCTGGTGTGGGCGGGAGGCATGGCTGCGGGGCCATTGACAGGAGTGGTCCCACAACGCCCACCAGAATGCGGGAGGCTTTAATAGTGAACAGTCCTGAAGAGAAAGCCAGCTAACTAATTTAGAGGCCAAACAATCCCCCCTCATCAGGGCTTTAGCATTTATCAGAAGGTCAGTAGGACTCTTCCACAGGCACCTATCCACTGATTAGTCCCTGAGTTTTAGCTCACTATGAGTCCTATTGACCTTCTGATAAATGCTAAAGCCCCGATGATGGGGGATTGTTTGGTCTCCGAAACGCGTTGGCTCTCTTTATTTTCCTATTGTCATTTGAAACATTAAATAGGCATATTTGGACCCTAGGAACGCCAGTTCGGTGCTCCTTCTGGCTATCAATTTGTCTGTAATCCCCGCTGGGGAGGAAAAGAAATGAGGGGGAATGGGTGTGACTGGGACAGGAAGACACTGCGAGCTACAATACCTGGTGGAGAGTCACAATCTATTAAACAAAAGTCTTTTTTTTTTTGGTCTCTGTCCCCATTGAAGAGCTCTGTCCTCACTTCCTGTCCCTAGCCATCAGCTAGACATTGACAGCACAGTCCTGCATAGGGTTGCCACCTGTCCAGGATTCACCCGGACAGTCCGGGTTTGGAATGCTGTGTGCGTGTTTCATGGCAGCAGAAACCCGGACACAAGATGTCAGGCAGACAGGGGCAACCAAAATTAAGATAGGGCCAACTGGCCCCCCACTGAAAATAGTCCCGACTGTGATATTTACATATGAATGGGTGGCGCTGTTAACATTTGAATAAGCCGCGACTCATTTTCCCCCCTAAAGAAAATCTGTGCGTCGCTGGAGTGTTCGGGTTTCGCTGGAAGAAAAGGTGGCAACCCTAGTCCTGCACAATGCAGGAAATGACTGCTTGTGCCTCAGCCTGGCCCTGCAAACCCCGTACCATACAATGACTCTGAAAACTACCAAATCTGAATAGTTATTGAGTTAGTTAGTTTGCCTTTAACAAATTTAACTTGCACAATTTTTCCACTTCACCCCCCGTCCTTTAGGTCCGTACAGTCACTTATCAGATGCCGCTGTTATACTGTTTGCTGAGTGTTCACAGAGAAACTTCACACGCTGACACACGCTGACAGAAGCGAGGCGATGGGAACTTCTCTTACTGTAATCTGCGGTTAAAAAGTAAGAAAGAATATAAATAACAATGCACTTTTTTTTTTTTGTAAATAAACTCTTCTTTTGAATGGCATACCTGTAGGCCAAACATGACCCCTCCCATGCCACATTGAAAGGTTGTCAGAATGCCCGGACATTGGAAGCACGCCCCCCAGCACTGCAGGAATGGGTACTAAACCCACACATGTGCACTGCACTCTCGCTCTCTGAGCTCAGTGTCATGTGACAGAGGGACATACACTATATTGCCAGAAGTATTGGGACGTCTTTACACGCACATGAACTTTAATGGCATCCCAGTCTTAGTCCGTAGGGCTCAGTATTAGGTTGGCTCCGTCCTTTGCCGCTGTAACAGCTTCAACTCTTCTGGGAAGGCGTCCACAAGGTTTAGGAGTGTGTCTATGGGAATGTTGGACCATGTGTGAGGTCAGGTACTGATGTTGGGGGAGGGGCTCGCAGTCTCCGCTCTAATTCATCCCAAAGGTGTTCTATGGGGTTGAGGTCAGGACTCTGTGCAGGCCAGTCAAGTTCCTCCTCCCCAAACTCCCCCATCCATGTGTTTATGGACCTTGCTTTGTGCACTGGTGCACAGTCATGTTGGAACAGGAAGGGGCCGTCCCCAAACTCCTCCCACAAAGTTGGGAGCATGAAATTGTCCAAAATGTCTTAACAGAGCTAATGCCTTAAGTGTTCCCTTCACTGGAACCAAGGGGCCAAAGCCAACCCCTGAACACGTCTCCACTTCTCTAGAGTGCAGTGGCGGCGTGCTTTACACCACGGCATCCCACGCTTTGCATTGCACTTGGTGATGTGCGGCTTGGATGCAGCTGCTCGGCCATGGAAACCCATTCCATGAAGCTCTCTACGCACTGTTGTTGTGCCAATCTGAAGGCCACACCAAGTTTGGAGGTCTGTAGCTATTGACTCTGCAGACAGTTGGCGACTTCAGCGCACTTCAGCATGCGTTGACCCCGCTCTGTCATTTTACGTGGCCTACCACTTCCTGGCTGAGTTGCTGTTGTCCCCAGTTGCTTCCACTTTGTTATAATACCAGTAACAGGTGACCGCAGAATATTTAGTAGCCAGGAAATGTCACGGAACACCAGAATCCAATGATTTGGAGGGGGAGGGGCCCAATACTTTTGGGAATATAGTGTAGAGTGCACTGTGCATGCACAGTTTTTGAATGAGCCAGTGGTGCTGGGGGCGCACTTTCAACGTCTGGCTCATCCTGCTATCTAGACAAGACGGGGATGGGGGTTGGGGAGGAGTGGTTGTGGTCATTCTTCTACATAGGTGTTTTTATGACAGGCTTGGGGGGTGAATGGCCTACAGGTATGCCATTTATAAAAACCTTCTATTTAAAAAAAAACTGCGCAATGGTTTTTAATCTACTGGGTGCCATGAGATGCATGGGATTATTTTTTTTCGGTAGATGAGCAGCAGCGTTATGAGATCCCTTTTTTTTTATATAGTCGGACTGTAGGAGAGAATACCCCTCATCGCAGGGCCCATAAAAGTGCAGCTGAACTTTTTTTTTTACTGTATTATTAGACTATTGGATTATAATCAGAAAAATTCCCGTCGCCTAGTTTATATCAGCATGTGCTCAAGTGCGCATTTTCTTTGTAAACGCTCTATAACACCGCGATCTGCAACCGTGACTGTACCGTCCTATAGGGCGGGGGTTGGACTGGTGGAGACACACCAGGGACAGCGTGTTAAGTAATGGCCCATTAAGACATGTTGTATCGGCATGAGGACATTCACATGCCGATTGGAGACTCCTGGCACGGACTTTCTATCTTTTTTTTGCACAACAGTCATTTTGCAACAAGATAACTTTTAGCCTTTTTGCGATTTGACATTAAAGGGAACCTTGGTAGTGAGCAATATTCTATACTATATCATCTTACTGG